>NC_086319.1:105082334-105094834 GCF_036172605.1 Pelobates fuscus | reverse complement strand
CCGGGGCCGGGCGGGCATTGGAAGGGAGCCTGCCCCGGGCCCCCCGCGCCCCCAGCGGCGCCCCCCGGTGGCCGAAAACGATAACGGGCGCCCCGGGCCCCCGCTCGCTCCCAGCCTCCCGGGGCCGGGCGGGCAGGGGAAGGGCGCCTGGCCCGGGACCCCCGCGCCCCCAGCGGCGCCCCCCGGTGGCCGAAAACGATAACGGGCGCCCCGGGCCCCCGCTCGCTCCCAGCCTCCCGGGGCCGGGCGGGCAGGGGGAGGGCGCCTGGCCCGGGACCCCCGCGCCCCCAGCGGCGCCCCCCGGTGGCCGAAAACGATAACGGACGCCCCGGGCCCCCGCTCGCTCCCAGCCACCCGGGGCCGGGCGGGCAGGGGAAGGGAGCCTTCCACGGGCCCCCCGCACCCCTAGCAGGGGTGTCGGGCAGACTTCCGCGAGCTCCAGGCCCGAGACGAAAACGGGGTCGGATCTGCCCCGCGGCGTCCAGGCACCACTTCCAGGCGGTCGGTCGGCTCGGGCGGCCCCGTCGGGGAGATGGTGCCAAACGTTTTCCAAGTTCCCCCATCTTCGGGGCGAAAAATTTTCAAAGTCCCACGAGCTCCAGGCCTGGGCGGGCAGGGGACTCTGGCCGCTTCTCCGATGCCCAGGCAGAGTTCCAGGCCGACGGGCGGTTTTCCCCCTGCGCTGGCAGGGGACTCTGGCCGGTTCTCGGATGCCCAGGCAGAGTTCCAGGCCGTCGGGAGGTTTTCCCCCTGCGCTGGCAGGGGACTCTGGCCGGTTCTCGGATGCCCAGGCAGAGTTCCAGGCCGACGGGAGGTTTTCCCCCTGTGCTGGCAGGGGACTCTGGCCGGTTCTCGGATGCCCAGGCAGAGTTCCAGGCCGACGGGAGGATTTCCCCCTCGGTGGCGAGGGGACTCTGGCCGGTTCTCGGATGCCCAGGCAGAGTTCCAGGCCGACGGGAGGATTTCCCCCTCGGTGGCGAGGGGACTCTGGCCGGTTCTCAGATGCCCAGGCAGAGTTCCAGGCCGACGGGAGGTTTTCCCCCTGCGCCGGCAGGGGACTCTGGCCGGTTCTCAGATGCCCAGGCAGAGTTCCAGGCCGACGGGAGGTTTTCCCCCTGCGCTGGCAGGGGACTCTGGCCGGTTCTCGGATGCCCAGGCAGAGTTCCAGGCCGACGGGAGGTTTTCCCCCTCGGTGGCGAGGGGACTCTGGCCGGTTCTCAGATGCCCAGGCAGAGTTCCAGGCCGACAGGAGGTTTTCCCCCTGCGCTGGCAGGGGACTCTGGCCGGTTCTCGGATGCCCAGGCAGAGTTCCAGGCCGACAGGAGGTTTTCCCCCTCCCCTAGTGGCGCCCCCCGGTGGCCGGCAAGGGGATGGCGGCCCTCGAGCGAGAAAATTTTTCAAAGTCCCACGAGCTCCAGGCCTGTCGGCTATGAGGTCGGATCTGCCCCGCCGCGTCCAGGCACCACTTCCACGAGGTCGGACGCTTTCGCAGGTTGGTCCCCCTAAACGACGCGCGTGCAGAAAGTGCACGACAACAGCCGGGGGCACCCTCGAGGAGATTGTCGAGGAGCGAAAATTTCGTACGGCAGTCAGGGGACTCTGGCCGGTTCTCGGATGCCCAGGAAGAGTTCCAGGCCGACGGGAGGTTTTCCCCCTGCGCTGGCAGGGGACTCTGGCCGGTTCTCAGAGGCCCAGGCAGAGTTCCAGGCCGACAGGAGGTTTTCCCCCTGTGCTGGCAGGGGACTCTGGCCGGTTCTCGGATGCCCAGGCAGAGTTCCAGGCCGACGGGAGGTTTTCCCCCTGCGCTGGCAGGGGACTCTGGCCGGTTCTCAGAGGCCCAGGCAGAGTTCCAGGCCGACAGGAGGTTTTCCCCCTGTGCTGGCAGGGGACTCTGGCCGGTTCTCGGATGCCCAGGCAGAGTTCCAGGCCGACAGGAGGTTTTCCCCCTCCCCTGGTGGCGCCCCCCGGTGGCCGGCAAGCGTATGGCAGCCCTCGAGCGAGAAAATTTTTCAAAGTCCCACGAGCTCCAGGCCTCTCGGCTATGAGGTCGGATCTGCCCCGCCGCGTCCAGGCACCACTTCCACGAGGTCGGACACTTTTGCAGGTCGGTCCCCCTAAACGACGCGCGTGCAGAAAGTGCACGACAACTGCCGTGGGCACCCTCGAGGAGATTGTCGAGGAGCGAAAATTTCGTACGGCAGTCAGGGGACTCTGTCCGGTTCTCCGAGGCCCAGACAGAGTTCCAGGCCCACGGGAGGTTTCCCCCCTGTGCTGGCAGGGGACTCTGGCCGGTTCTCGGATGCCCAGGCAGAGTTCCAGGCCGACGGGCGGTTTTCCCCCTGCGCTGGCAGGGGACTCTGGCCGGTTCTCGGATGCCCAGGCAGAGTTCCAGGCCGACGGGCGGTTTTCCCCCTGTGCTGGCAGGGGACTCTGGCCGGTTCTCGGATGCCCAGGCAGAGTTCCAGGCCGACGGGCGGTTTTCCCCCTCCCCTGGTGGCGCCCCCCGGTGGCCGGCAAGCGTATGGCAGCCCTCGAGCGAGAAAATTTTTCAAAGTCCCACGAGCTCCAGGCCTCTCAGCTATGAGGTCGGATCTGCCCTGCCGCGTCCAGGCACCACTTCCACGAGGTCGGACACTTTTGCAGGTCGGTCCCCCGAAACGACGCGCGTGCAGAAAGTGCACGACAACTGCCGTGGGCACCCTCGAGGAGATTGTCGAGGAGCGAAAATTTCGTACGGCAGTCAGGGGACTCTGTCCGGTTCTCCGAGGCCCAGACAGAGTTCCAGGCCCGCGGGAGGTTTCCCCCCTGTGCTGGCAGGGGACTCTGGCCGGTTCTCGGATGCCCAGGCAGAGTTCCAGGCCGACGGGCGGTTTTCCCCCTGTGCTGGCAGGGGACTCTGGCCGGTTCTCGGATGCCCAGGCAGAGTTCCAGGCCGACGGGCGGTTTTCCCCCTGTGCTGGCAGGGGACTCTGGCCGGTTCTCGGATGCCCAGGCAGAGTTCCAGGCCGACGGGCGGTTTTCCCCCTGTGCTGGCAGGGGACTCTGGCCGGTTCTCGGATGCCCAGGCAGAGTTCCAGGCCGACAGGAGGTTTCCCCCCCCTCCCCTGCGTGCCATCGATGTCATTCCTCCTCCCCGGGTCTACCCTCGGTCGGTCGGGCAGGGGAAGGGGTGGCCTCCCCGGTCACCCTGCTCCCCTAGTGGCGCCCCCCGGTGGCCGGCAAGGGGATGGCGGCCCTCGAGCGAGAAAATTTTTCAAAGTCCCACGAGCTCCAGGCCTGTCGGCTATGAGGTCGGATCTGCCCCGCCGCGTCCGCGCACCACTTCCACGAGGTCGGACGCTTTCGCGGGTCGGTCCCCCTAAACGACGCGCGTGCAGAAAGTGCACGACAACAGCCGGGGGCACCCTCGAGGAGATTGTCGAGGAGCGAAAATTTCGCACGGCAGGCAGGGGACTCTGGCCGGTTCTCGGATGCCCAGGCAGAGTTCCAGGCCGACGGGTGGTTTTCCCCCTGCGCCGGCAGGGGACTCTGGCCGCTTCTCGGATGCCCAGGCAGAGTTCCAGGCCGACGGGCGGTTTTCCCCCTTCGCCCGCCTGCCCTCGTCGAAATCTGGCCTCCCCGACGACGTCTCCCCGTGGGCCCTGCCCTTCTCCGATCGATCTGGCTCCCCGCGCCCGAGCGGGGGAGAGGCTTTCGCTCAGGCGGTCCCTGGCGGCCCCCTGCGACAGGCGAAAAGCTCCCTCTCCCCTCCGCCTCCGGCGCGGTCCCCGGTTTCCCTCACCACCGGGCTCTCCGACAGGGAGGGCGCTCCCCGTCCGCGGGCCGAGCGCCACCCTCCCTGCCCGGCCACCTCCGACCGCTGAGTTTGCTCCCAGGCCCCGTCCGCAAGCAGAGGCCCGAGACCGCGCGCGCCGCGGAGGAGGCCGGCGCCCCGCTGCCCGCCGAGGTCCCCTGCCCTGGCGGGGACCGCGGCGGCCGCCCCGGCGCCACCAGCCTCCCCCGGGCCGCGCCGAGCGCGTTCCGCCCGTCTCCGAAGTCGTCTACGTATCCCCCACGACCGTCCGCCTCGAAGGTCGGCGGCCTCCCCCCTCGGCCCCCTCCGGGGTGGCGGAGGGGAGAGGCCCAGGCCCCGGAGGGGGGAGAGGTTCTCGGGCGCCGCTCCGCCTCCGCCCGCTAGCCCTCCTCTCCCTTCCGGGCCTCACCGGGCCGCACAGAGACCCACCGCGGGGCTACCTGGTTGATCCTGCCAGTAGCATATGCTTGTCTCAAAGATTAAGCCATGCACGTGTAAGTACGCACGGCCGCTACAGTGAAACTGCGAATGGCTCATTAAATCAGTTATGGTTCCTTTGATCGCTCCATCTGTTACTTGGATAACTGTGGTAATTCTAGAGCTAATACATGCCGACGAGCGCTGACCCCCAGGGATGCGTGCATTTATCAGACCAAAACCCATCCGGGTCGGGGCTGGGGGCTCGCCCCCCTTCCCTCCCGGCCGCTTTGGTGACTCTAGATAACCTCGGGCCGATCGCACGTCCCCGTGACGGCGACGACGCATTCGGATGTCTGCCCTATCAACTTTCGATGGTACTTTCTGCGCCTACCATGGTGACCACGGGTAACGGGGAATCAGGGTTCGATTCCGGAGAGGGAGCCTGAGAAACGGCTACCACATCCAAGGAAGGCAGCAGGCGCGCAAATTACCCACTCCCGACGCGGGGAGGTAGTGACGAAAAATAACAATACAGGACTCTTTCGAGGCCCTGTAATTGGAATGAGTACACTTTAAATCCTTTAACGAGGATCTATTGGAGGGCAAGTCTGGTGCCAGCAGCCGCGGTAATTCCAGCTCCAATCACTGAGGTGGGAGGGGCTGAGTTACTGCAGGCTGCAGGAGGTGGAAGGTGGTGTGTGCTGGAGCTGCTGCTGTTGCTGGAGGATTTTGGTGTTTTTTTGGAAATTTTTCATCCGATTGGGCTGATACTTAGTCGGATTTCCCTGTGCTGTCTCCCCCCCCCCCTGGAAGTGCTGTTGGTCGGCTTCCATGGATCCGGAGTCTCCCTCCCCTGCTAGCAGGGGATGGGAGGCCTGGTTGGAGGGAGTGGAGGCTGACTTATTTGAGGGAAAGGATTTACCTGAGCCTGCTGGACTTCCCTGGGCCGAATTTCAGGAGTGGGCCCGGCTTGCAAAACAGCGGGTTGAACATCTCCTGGAATATGAAGGAAAATTGAAGACAAGGTATGAGGAATGGAGAAAAGGTACCAGTATCCCACACGGGCCCAAAGGAGTTTCCAGAGCCCACATTACCCAGTTAAAAGGGCTGATAGGGATGTGCCAGGACCGGGTGGCCGAGGGACTTCGGTTCCTGGATATACCCCCACCCCCCCTAGAAGCTATGGGTGACACCGATGGGACAGAGGATATGACTCCTGAAGCCCCGGGCAGCAGTGGTGGTGCTCCTGTCACTCCATTTTCCTATGCTGCAGTTGCGAGTATAGGGGAGGCAGGAGTTGCTGCCACTGCAACTGCAACTCCCATCAAGGAGCTACCTACTGCAAGACTGCTTGTTTTGCTAAAACAAGCGAAGACAAGCCATACAGAAGCATCAGGTAAACTTACTACACTTAAAAGCAACATTAAAGACTTACGCTATCAGGCGAATCATGTTTCTGTAAATAAGAGGGTTCCTATCAAGGCCCAAATTTCTGTAAAAAAGATTCAAGAGGAGACTCAAGTAAGAAAAATTATCCAAATAGAACAAGAAATAGTAAATTTGCAGGCTGTTCTGCAACACAGACAAAGAGAGAAGGCAAGGCTGAGAAGACAGGTATCATTGGGGGACAGGAGAGTTCTCACTGAAGGTGGGGGGTCTGGCACAGACTCTGGAAGTGACCGGTCTTCCCCACCAGAAGAGGAAGATCTCCCTACCCAGAAGAGACAGACTGAGGCTGAATGGGACACAATTCCAGGGAAAGAGGAATGGAGGCTGAAAATCCCAGAGAAACAACAGAACCCAATTAAAGAAACACTGTTGGTATTTTCTACTGAGGAATTGGAGGAAATAAAAGATACAAAAGTTACCTCAAAGAAGAAGAAACTGAAGAAATCCGTGGTCACCTGCAAATCAAAAGTTGCTGCCAGCAGGGAATCCGGAGGTCCGGCGGAGGGGGGTGAGTACTCGTCGGGGTATTCATACTCCGATGAGGAGTTAACATCCTACCAGGCCCCTAAAGCCACCCAGGGGCCTGTCCACCCCTTCCCTGCTGGTCCCTCTGGGTTTCCCAAATCCCTCCATGGTGATAGGGAGACCGACCCCACTGGTGCTGTAAGCACCAGTGATCCCATGGAGGGGGCTTCCCCAGTATCCCTTCCCATTCCCTCCTTCCCTCCCCCCCCCTCTGACTCCCCTGGTGTGCATGATTCCCAGTCTGTCCCTGTATTGTTTTTGTCTGCCGATATGGAAGTTGAATGTTCCCCTGAATGTGAGTCTGTGACTGTGTTGAAACCCATGTGTGTCCCCCTGGCCCCCCCACCGTGCCCTGGTGTTGCTGGTTCCCGTGCCGTGGGGTCCGTGGTGGCTCGTGTGGCGGGTCCCGCGGGTCCCGCGGGTGCCGCGGGCGCCGCGGGCGCGCGCGGCGCGGGTGCCGCGGGCGCGCGCGGCGCGGGTGCGCGCGGCGCGGGTTCCGGGGATGCCGTGGGTGCAGGGGAATCCCATCACTCTCGGCCGTCTGGCTGCCGGCGGGGATCCGACGGTGGAGCCGTTTTCGGCTCTGCTGCGGTTCCCGCCGGTGATCCGGTGCTGGCTGAGGGTGGTGGGAGTTGGGGGCCAGGCTATATGTCTGAGCCCAGTGATCTGACTGCAGGTTTTGTGCAACTTGTGCGCGGACGGGCGGCTCAGAAGGTCACAACTTCTTCAGTTCCCATGACAACCCCTCTGTTTGCCAGCCCCCTCCCCCCTCCCTTGGTTACTGTTGCTACAACTGGCCCTTTGGTTATTTCCCATGCCCATTCTGTCCCTTCTGTGCTCAAGGTTCCCCCCAATGAACAAGTTGGCAAGGGCAACAAGGCTCCTGGTACCCACATGTGTTTAAAAAATGTTAATAGTGGAGAGAAAAATATTGAAATTGTTGGAAATACTGAAAGCATTGTAAATGTCAACCCCTCTGCTGATATTGTAAAGGTTTTGGGTACTGGCACCCACTCACAGGGTGCAAAGGTTATTAATGGTGCTGGCACCTCCTCTGAAGGTGCCAAGGTTGCTGAATCACTAAGTTCCACCCAAAGGCACTCCCGGACCGTCACTCAGGGTGCCGTGACCGGGGTCTCCTCTAGAGGCCCTGCCAGTAGAGTAACCCAGGCCCAAGTGTCCCTGACGGAGGGAGCCGGTGTCCCAAATGCTTGGGCATCCGGGCCACCTCGCTTGTCTATGGCTGGCGGGGCCGCGCGTCCTCGGGCCCCCTTTCCAGGGGGCAGGAGGAACGTGGTGCGGCTGGTCTGGAGGAGTGAGACCCGGGTGCCTGACAGAAAGGTGCTGGTGTCCGGCCTGAGGGACATGGGGTTCTCCCCCTCTGATCTGTTTGCCCTCATCCATGCCTCGGGGACCCGGGAGTTCGACGTCTCCTTTGTGACGTCGCAGCTCCTGGATAGTTTCTGGGCTGGGTGGGAGGTGGCCAGCACTCAACAGGGGTCGAGATGGACTGGGTTTACCGCAGTACCCATCTCTCGCCAGGGGATCAAGAGGGTGACCTTCTTGGTGAGGAATGAGACCATCCCGATTGCGGATATCCTGGTATGGGTCAGGAGATATGGGGACGTCAAAAGTCCCCCCGTTAAGATTCTTGATGAGGATGGAATTTGGACAGGTGGGTGGACTGTCCCGGTGATGTTGAGGGAGGTCGGGGGTGTCACTCGGCACCTTCCAAATAGTTTTTTCATCGGGGCTGACAGGGTAACATGCTATTACCCTGGCCAGCCTCGAGTGTGCCATAAGTGCGGATCGGACAGGCATTTTAGTAATGCCTGATCGGTCCAAAAGTGCACTATGTGCGGTGCTGTGGGGCATCTCAGAGACTCCTGCCTGGAGATCAGGTGTCATCTGTGTGATGGGATGGGGCACTCATACCGCACCTGCCCTGAGGCCGAGCATAACGTAGAGTCGATTTGGAGTCTTGAACCAGTGGACATCGACTCTGCTGGGCCAGGGGAAGTGGTTGCCGGACCATCTAGTGCCTCAGTCCCTCATACGTCTGTCTCCGGGCCCCAACCGCTGTCCATCCCTCCCCCGGTCTCTACTGTACCACCTGCGACCCCAGTGACGGTAGTTAGTTCACTCCCTCACCTAGGTAAGGCTGTAGCGAGCACGTCCAGCACTGGTGTTGTCCCTAGGGCTCCTGGGCCCCTTTCCCATGTAAATATTCCCTCGGTAATGTCTGGTCCCCTGGTTCCCCCCCCTTCCTCTGAGGTTAAGAAATTTAGTGCCCTCCCTCCCCGTCCGAAGATCCCGGCTTCCGCTCCATCTCGGAAGACTGCCAAACCCCTTGCGGAGCAGTCCCTGGAAAAGGGGGCTGTGACAAAGGGTGGCGAGGCGGGGAAAACCATCTCCTCCCCGGCTGCGCAGGAGTCCCCGGTGCCTCTATCTAACAGGTATGAGGCACTGACTTCCAGCTGGGGTGATTGCGTGCTGGAGGGGGAGATGGCGGACCTTTCCGACGTGGGGTTGGGGGTCGGGATCGGTGAGGAGGTGCATATGGAGGACGATGGGCCCCTCTACCCAGGCGTCTCCATAAAGAGGTGTAATTCGGATGGGGAGGAGAGGGAGAGCAGGAAGAAGGGAAAATCGCCTTGTGCTTAAATGATTCCTATGGCTACTTTTCCTATACTGTCTGTGGCTACGGTGAATGTGAATAGCGTTAAGTCCAGCAGGGCCCGCTTTCTGGTTTATGATCATCTCAGCCGGGCTCCGTACAATGTTATCTTGGTACAGGAGACCCGGCTGGAAACCCTCGCGGCCCTGCACGCCGCAAAGCGGGACTGGAGATGGGGGCCCTCCTACTTCTCCCTAGCCACAGAGAGCTATGGGGGAATTGCCATCCTGTTCAAGGAGGTCGATGCTTGCATCACCAGGGTCATTGAGCTGCAAAAAGGACGCTGTGTGGTCCTAGATGTGTCGCTGGGCAGGCAGCCTCTCAGGATTATTAACATCTATGGCCCCCAAACTAAGTGGGGGAGGAAGTGCCTGTTTAGCGAGATAGAGCCTTTCCTGTATACGTCCAAGCCTATCCTGTTTGGCGGTGACTTTAACACCATCACTAGGCCTCAGGACAGGAGAGGTGCCACTCAGAGGCTTGGATATGATTCCATTTTTCTAAATAAGATGGTTAGTCAGGCTGGATTGGTGGATGCGTACATTCACCACGCTCCCAATCCCACAGGTGGAGGTTTCACGTATCAGCGAGGTAATAGTGAGAGTAGAATAGATAGAATTTTTGTTAAGGAGGATTTCCCGGTGGCGGCACCAGTGCTGACACCGGTGGAGTTCTCCGACCATCACATTTTGTCTTGTGAGTTGAATGTCCGCAAAGCCCCATCTAAAGGCAGAGGGATTTGGCGGCTCAATTCAGACCTCCTGGTGGAACTGAGGGTTCAGCAGGCTTTCAATGAGTTCTTTAACGACCAGATGACACTGGCCGATTTTGGTCAAACGAAGTCTGAGTGGTGGGAGATGGTAAAGGCCAGGACTCGAAAGCTTTTTCGCAATCTGGCTCAGAACATGCAGTCTTCTAGGTACAAGGTGTACTTGAGCTTACTCTCGAGGTTAGATATTCTGATCTCGAAGGGAGGTGACCCTGAGGACATTGCCGCGGTTAAGGACCTGATGAAGAGTTTTCAGTATGATAGGTACGCCTCTCTTGTAAAGGAGAGGGATCATGGGGCATACCACTCGCCTGATCCTTTTCTGAGTTGCAAGAGGAAGGAAGGTACCAAGAATATCACCGGTCTGCGGAACACCGACGGGATCCTCGAGGATTCTCCTCAGGGGATTCTGAAGGTGGTCCGTGACTTCTATACTGAGCTCCTCGGAAAGGACAGACCCCGATGTACCGAAAGGGGATCGTCCCGTGAGACCGGGATTGATGATTTCTTGAGTGGGATCACGCTCCCTGAGAATAACGATCTCCCTCTAGATGACTTGGTCAGCGAGATCACCATAGAAGAGGTCACAGAGAGTATCATGCTGCAGAATAAGAACAAATCGCCAGGTCCTGACGGTCTGACGGCAGAGTTCTACCAACAGTTCTGCCCTCTCTTGGCCCCTCATCTGACTGAGGTGTATAATGAGAGCCTAGCTCAAGGATTACTACCCGCCTCGATGAGGTCTTCTGCCTTGATTTTGCTGACCAAGCCGAACGTTGTCGACACTACGGATGTGGGGAACTGGCGACCCATATCCCTCCTTAATGTTGACAGGAAGGTCCTGGCAAAGATTTTGATGAAGCGTTTACAGGGCCTAGCGAGGAGCGTCCTATCCACCTCACAGTTCTGTTCTATCGGGGGTCGAACTGTCTTCGATGCCGTCGCCGAGGTCAGGGAGGCTCTCGAGAAGTGCAGGGCTGGGGGGAGGGGGATGTACCTTCTGGCATTAGATCAATCCAAGGCTTTTGATCGGGTTGATCACCGCTATTTATGGACAGTGTTGCGGAAGTATGGCTTGCCGGTTAAATTTATCAATTGGATCATTACCCTATATAGGGGGGCCGACAGCTTCGCTCTTGTTAACGGGTGGAAAGGCAGGGCGTTTGGGATCCGATCCGGAGTCCGGCAAGGCTGTCCTCTCAGCCCACTCCTATACGTGTTCGCAATCGACCCCTTTATAAGGATGATCGAGGATAGCACGTTGCGAGGGGTGGACCGGGCTCCGGAAAGACCCTTACGGGTGGTCGCCTACGCTGATGACGTCTCCATAGTGGTCTCCACGACTCAGGAGTCCACTGTGGTGGATGATATGATTCACGCGTACTCTGCCGTTTCCTCGTCTCAGGTCAACAGAAACAAGAGTGGAGTTTTCTGGTGTGGAAAGGAAGGGGACCAGTTTCCCCTTCAAGACGGCTTTCCACAGGCTCAACCTGAAATCAAGATCTTGGGTGTGGTATTCGGACCAGGGGATTTGGCTCTCAGAAACTGGTCCGAAAGGCTTGCCATAGCTTCACGCACGGTGGAGGAGAGCCACAGGTGGAAACTGTCCTATGAAGAGCGGGTGAGACTGATCAAGACCTATGTGTTGACTGTATTCGGTCACGTCAGTAATATCTTTCTTTTGCCCAGGTCCCTTCACGCTCGGGTGTTCGCACTGTTCTTCCGCATGTTGTGGGGGAACAGGTTGAACCTCATTAAGAGGGCGGTCACTTACTTGGCCAGGAAGGACGGGGGGTTGGCCATGGTCAACCCCATCGTCTTTTTCAACATTACCTTCCTGAAAAGGAATTTCGGGGCTCTCCTGATGGATGAGCCGCCTGGCTGGGTTTGTATTTTCAGGGAATGGGTTACGCCTTTCCTGGTGGACTGGTTCCAGGGCGGGAGAGTGAAGAGCATGAGAGTCAGGCATTCTAGCTACCTCCCGACTTCGGTTGTCGAGGGAGTGGGGACTCTGCGCAGGTGGAACGTCACGGTGGATGAGATCAGGGTCTCTCCCAAGAGGCTTCTCGCGGGTAGAGTCCTGGCCACCCACTACGGCGCCCAGCTGTCATTGAGGGACTGCCCGCCAAGTACTCTCGCCTCGGGGTTGAAAAACATCAACTCCAGGCGCCTTCCAGAGAAATATCGAGACGTGGCGTTTCTCTCCTTCCACGGTAGACTTTACGTTCGAGGTAACTTGAAGTACAGGAACATCGCGGACCGTGGTTGTCCTCGGGTGGAATGTTCTGGGGAATTGGAGTCCATGGACCATTTCCTCCTCAAGTGTCCCTTTAACGTGGAAGTCTACAAAGAGGTCTCAGCCGCCTTGGGCATCCCCTGCCTATCCCGCTGGACTTATGCGGAGTGGGTGTACGGGGCGTCCAACTCACGGGGAAGAGCTTTTGATTTGAGCACTTTATACCTAGTTAGCTCAGTAGTTAAGTACTTCACGTGGATGGCACGGTGTCAGGTTTCCCTTCAGAGAAAAGACCTTTCCTGTCAGGTGGTGGTAACTGATATTCGGAGAGCGCTTTATGGGATCTATAATTCGGAAAGGGCCTCCATGGATCCTACAATCTGGCAGTGTCTGTGGCGAAATTTCAAGGTCCACCCGCCTTGAGCGTTTCCATGGGCGCCCTTGTCTTGGTGGTGGTTTTCAAACTTCTATCCTTTCACTTTCCCTTAGATTTTGAATGGTTTTTATTTTAATGGAAGGCTACCACACATATCCGATGAGTACCTTCTTCCCGTAGGGTATTGATAGGGATTGTTTTATTTTGTGTAAGGTTTGTCTTTTGTATATTGGGTTTAGGTTTGTAAATGATATG
>NC_086319.1:104932334-105072334 GCF_036172605.1 Pelobates fuscus | reverse complement strand
TCCAGGCCTGGGCGGGCAGGGGACTCTGGCCGCTTCTCCGATGCCCAGGCAGAGTTCCAGGCCGACGGGTGGTTTTCCCCCTGCGCTGGCAGGGGACTCTGGCCGGTTCTCGGATGCCCAGGCAGAGTTCCAGGCCGTCGGGAGGTTTTCCCCCTGCGCTGGCAGGGGACTCTGGCCGGTTCTCGGATGCCCAGGCAGAGTTCCAGGCCGACGGGAGGTTTTCCCCCTGTGCTGGCAGGGGACTCTGGCCGGTTCTCGGATGCCCAGGCAGAGTTCCAGGCCGACGGGAGGATTTGGGAGGGAGAGGGGACCTGCAGTGCCAGGAAAACAGATTGTTTTCCTGGCACTGAAGTTTCGCTTTGATATGTGGGCATTTCCACCACATATGTATATATGTCCCCATGGCTCCACATCCCCTCCAGCAAACATCAGTGGTGGATTTGGGCATCTTATACAGTTTTTCCGGAGTAGTGTACCAGCGGAACATCATCTTAAACGATTGCTCCGGCAGGGTTACGCATACAGAGGATGTGCTGCTAGATTCCCATATCTCCTGCCATTCCACTCCTTCTAAAACCTCGCCCAGATCCTGTTCCCATTGTTCGGTGTACGTCAGCCCCCCTATTCAACCGTCTCTGAACACAGGTGGCTATAAAGCAATGTGATAAGGCCTGTAGGTTTGCTGTCCGAGATTCAAAAAACGTCATTGCCTTCATAGCCGCCTATTTTATGTGGGGTTGTTTGGCGAAATCCCTAACCTGTAGATGCCTGAAAAAGTCTGCTGGGGCTAGATGGCATCCTTGTTTAAGCTCTTCGAAGGTAATGATTTCGGTTCCCTGGTATAGCTGGTATATCCTCTGTATTCCTTTCTAAATTCCTGAAATCCCTGGCTGTCATTCCAGGGCTAAAAGTTCTGTTACGCAGGTATGGCATGAGGGGAGAAGGGGACAACACGAGACCGTACTTTAGCCCATATGAATCCCAGAGTCTAATAGAGTTTAAGATTGCTGGGCCTTTGGCTCAAACCATAGGTCTGTCTTCTCTTGGGACCTATATTGCGAATTGGGGTAGATCTGCGCCCAGCAATTCTATTTCCACCCACGTTCTCTCATCCAGGAGCGAGTGCCACATAGAAACCTGTGTCACCTGTGCCGCTAAGTGATAAAAGAACAAGTTAGGGAGGCCTAGGCCACCCCTCTTTTTCGAGTGGTAAAGAACATGTCTGGATATCCTATGTCTTTTGTTTTGCCAGATGAATTTACCTATTGCCTGCTGGAGGGGTGCGAGCTGTGCTTTAGAAAGGCTGATTGGCAATGCCTGAAACAGGAAAAGTATTCTTGGAAGGATGTTCATTTTTATAGAATGAATCCGCCCTATCCAGGATATAGGGCCTATCCACCCACCGTTCCATATCAGTAATAAAGTATTCCATAAAGGAATGTAATTATATTTATAGAAGTTCCCTGGATCAGCTGTGAGATTTATTTAAGAGAGTTTTGTTCTATGCATATATGGTTTGTGTTGTCTACCACTACGGCATCAGTCGCGGTCATTCCTACAGGGAGTGCACTTCATTTATCCATGTTCGCCTTGTACCCCGATATATCCCCATATTCGTTGAGGACCTCCAACATGGGATGGGCGGCTGCATTGTAACAAAGCTGTGTGATACAAAACGTGAATACAAATACAAAAAGAGAAGTAATGCGCTCACTCCCATCACTCCTGGGCGGCAGCAATGACCAAAGTACACATCAGCCCCCATATATAGTTAAAAACCAAAGGGAAAAAAAACGTTAACTGTGCTCTCTCCTTAATCCCTATGTATATTTAGACAAATGGAGGTCATTTAGTTACACCAATGGCCATTGGAGGGAATGCCCTACACTAACCCTTCACCTTGCTTCCTTGAGCTTCTGGCAAAGACCTCTCCAATGAGACAGAGAAGGGCATTTTTTATATACACCCCTATATACTTATTAACCCTTAATAGGGAACACATGGGATGGGCGGCAGCATTGTAACAAAGCTGTGTGATACAAAAAGTGAATACAAATACAAAAAGAAAAGTCCTGCGCTCACTCCCATCACTCCTTGGCGGCACCCTCCAATCCATTGGCAAAAGTAGACAACCCAAGGTATTGCAAATGGGCTAAGTCCAGTCTTTTTTTAGTAGCCACTTTTTTTAGTAGGTCACAAACACTGGCCAAAGTTAGTGTTAATATTTGTTTGTGTGTGAAAAATGCAAAAAACTAATTTGAACGCCAATTTTAGCCAGTGTTTGTGACTAAATAGCTACTTAAAAAGACTGGACATACCCCAATTGCAATAACTTGGGTTGTCTACTTTTGCAAATGGTATGCCATCATGAGGGTAATTCTCATTCCTGGGCTACCATAGGTCTCAAAGGCAACGTAACCAATCTGGCAAATTTAAATGTGAAAAAACTTAAACACAAGCCTTATATTTCACTCTGTAACTTTTGAAAACACCATAAAACCTGTACATGAGGGGTACTGTTATACTCAGGAGACTTTGCTGACCACAAATATTAGTGTAAACAGTATGACATATCAAACAATTATATTGTCAGTGTAAGTGCCATTTGTGTGTGAAAAATGCAAAAAATGTCACTTTCACTGACGATATCATCGTTGTTATACATTTTACTGTTTTGAAACACTAATATTTGTGTTCAGCGAAGTCTTCCGACTGGGTAAGTACAAAGGACGGAGGGGACGTGCTATGCCGCCCCCCGGCGTTTAGAGCCAGGTCCCAAAGGACGGCATAGCACATCCCCCGTCCTTAAGGGGTTAAGATTGTTCTACGGCAGAAGAAAACTACTATGATAATATAAGGATCCCTCCACCCTTCGCTACTCGTTTTCCCCTCTTCTCTTCCCCTTGCACTGTGAGCCCCCTGTCTGCCTCAACACGCTCATCAGTCCATACATTCCCATTGTCGGGCCTCTGTATCCAAGTCATATAGTCAATGCTCGTGTACAGTCAGAGCAAGGTGGGACCGGCCATAGAATACCTGGGGCAGTGGAAATAAATTCTCTCCAGGTGTGGCTAACTATTAACAGCTCTAGTTCGGCAGGCTATGTACAATTCTCTCAAACAATATGCATTACATTACATTTTATCAATGGTACATGAATATACACTCCCTTCCCTCCTTCCCCCAGCTCCCATCCCCGGGTAGGCCTCGTCGGCCCCTGCTATGAGGCAGGAATGCGGTATCCAATCCCCAGGGAGACAGTGCACTTTAACTTGTGCATTCCGAATAACTCTGAAGGGCTCTCTTGTCTGCGTTACTCCATGCACCCGTCTCCCAGTGTATCAAAATCACAGCTCGATCGGGAGGGCAACGTACTCCTCAGTTCCCCGCCACAGCCCTCAGTGGTGGGCGCGAACTGCTTGTAATACCCGGTTTACCCCGCCTTCTATAACAGCTGGAGATCTCTCTTTTGAGCACTCATGTCATACATGCAATGGCAACTGGCAATTTGCAGACATGATATATATATATAAATATATATATAGAGAGAGAGAGAGAGAAAGAGAGAGACATTTTCTTACTTCCATCCTATATTATAAATTAAATGCCGATGTTGTATCAGATGTTTTTATTCAAATAGTTAGGCCTAATAAGTATTTACAGAATAATGAGCTCCCTCTAAGGGTAGCATTTAAAGTATTGACTGTGAAAGCTAAAGCATTAAAGGAAAGGTTATTTTTATTTATTAAAACAAATGAAACACTCCTATAAAAACTGCTATCGCCAGACGCAGGGGATACAAGGAATATCAATTAGTATTGCTCTTCTTAATTATAATAACCCAGCGGGGAAAAAAATGGATGCAAACTTTAAACTTCATCTAGAGTAATTGAAGATTCTAGGACCATTAATTTCAACATTAATTTCAATGAAGGTCAACAATTATGTACTTGTTGATTTGCCAGCAAATGCTGTTTTTGTTTATGGTGAGTTCTAAAACCTTTCGAACAAGCTATGTAGATGAATCCATTGAAATAATTATAAATAGACACACATCTTTAGTGGAAAGAGAAAGTGGAATTACATTGCATATTTATTTAAACCATCCTACAGCAATACACTTGATATATTTGTACACATGTTTTATTATGTCATATTTTAACCCCCTAAAGTCCAAAGCTAATATTACTGTAGATCCAGAGCAACCTTGTTCACGGTTGAATAGCAAATAACAAAACCAACACATATGTTCTTTTCATTTTACAATATATAGATAGGCAGGCAGGCAGCCAGCCAGGCAGGCAAATAGAAAAACAGACAAGTAGAGAAAGACTGATTAGAGCAGCGATTGTGTCACTGCTGTAGCAATGCGACATTCAGGGTCAAATCCCAATCAGACCATCTCATCATTAAGTGTCCTGGGGCAAAATATCTAACAATATATATCTACCTACCTCAAATCCTCATAGATTGTAAACTTGTGTGAGCAGGACTACTTCACCTATAAATATTAAGCATGTGCACTCATGGTGATTGAGACCCCCATAATGGGTTGGGACATATGGGAGCACTTTCCCCCTCGCAATTTATTTTAATTCTTCTTTTAATATATTAGACACACCTTGGGTGCACAAGATATGGACAGAAAGTGATTTGTCCTTCTCCAATTCCTTAAATTTGGTGCATACGGCATGCATGTTACTAGAGTCTTGGCAACAGTGAGCCCCGACTGCTTGCTATTTTTGTAGGCTTTTTAAAAAATATATATTTTAATGTGGTGTATGGCTAGCAAATGCTGGCCAGCAGCCACATGGTTTACACTCACACTGTCGAGGGCAATTCATTATTTGTCCATTTGCGGTTAGCCCTGCCAGTAGCCAGAGATGAATGGTTGACCAAAATTATGTAAATCAACTAAAATTTCACAGAATTTCAGTCTAACCATGTTAGAATTTCAGTCAAACAGGGAAAAAATTCTAACTAAAACTATATGGCAAAAAATGTAAATGATTTGCTTAATGTCACCTTACTATAATTGTAAAGTGCTGTGGGATATTTTGGCACTATATAAATACCATTAATAATAGGTTGGCCAAAAATAAGCAACTATTTTACCTTTGTAACTTGGCATTTTATACCTTGGCATCTATTTTAAGCTCAGAATCCAAGAATAATCTGTTCACTGGTAAAGAACTATGCTTAATATTAACAACCAGTGCAACCTGAGATAATTTCCATAAAAGCAATTATCATCTAATACTGACAATTTTTTTAACCTAAATTACAGTTGAATAATTTGCATGCTGTTCCCATAGGACGTTTAACTCTCTCAGTATAATGAGGTTCAGGCTCAGGCTGGGAACTAAAAACAGCCCTGGAAAAAAATTATCTACCAGCCCAATAATGTGATGTGCCAGCATAATGTATAGATAAGTATAGAGGTGGAAATAAATAACTTAAAATGTAAAACTAGTACTCCAACATGAAGGAAACCCCTTATAGGGCTTCAAAAGAAACAAAACAATGCTTTAGTTTAAGTAGACCTGCATTAGCATATAGTCCATGTGTTATGTCCAACTACCTTGACATATTAAGGAACATTTGGAAACGGGACTGAAATGATGTATGAATGTGAAAAATGAAGTTATCTTGTTCATTTTGAAGTCCTACGACTACACTCTTCACTGTGAATGTTATTGTGCTCGAGTATGCACCTAGCAACAAGACTGGGACACTAAGTGCTCTTGGCATATATGTTATAGATTAATGAAAGTGTAATATGTATATATATATACATGTATAATAATATATGTGTTAATATTTCGGACATAATACATATATTACTAATATACAATTTAATATAGATGCATATATAGGTATTGTAACGGAACGCCGGGCACCCTGACTGGATACCTCCTAGGATGCTCCTAGTGCTTACCAAGGACTCCAAGCACTCCGCCAGACACCATAACCACTGCAGACCTCCAGAACCGCCGCAGTTTGGTTGAGGTCTCGCCATCTCTAACCCACCCTGGGCCCACAACAAGACTCCAGGCTCCAGTGGGTAAACCTCTCCTCCAAGAGAGTAACACAGGAACAAACTCTTAAAAGAGCTTAGTAGTGATTATAGTTAGGGAATATGCAGAGCATAGCAATCCCTTGTAGCAGATTCCCCCAATAAGAGACAGGACTCCACATTAATGGTGAAGTAGAACTAAGGTTTAATGACACGTACTCTGCTTTTATGCAATTCTCCCATTCAAGGGAGACACCCACAGACAATTAGGAATTATCCAATTACCAACTGGTTACATCCCACACATCCCCTCCCTTTAGCCTGAGAGGTAACATAATTAACCGTACAGTTAAAACACAAATTTTTACCCAATTTCTATAACTCCACAATTATACAATGCATTCATATAAATACATTTTCAGAATCAGCACACATAGGGAACACACATATCCAAAAATCATTTGTATCCGTTCAGCCGTTCGGGAGTTAGCTGGAAGTCATATTTTGACCGACCGCACGAACACATGCACGCACATTTTCGTGCCCAAAACAGTTTCAGAGATTTGGGCTGTGCGGCCGGTCTATTTACCATGTTAAAGTCAGTTCAAACAGACAAATGACAGCCGTTCGAATTGTCGAACGAATGGTTGAACGGCGTTCAAATTGTCAAATTAATAAGTTACAGGGAAGGAAAAACTTCAGCGGTGTTTGTGCCATCGAGTATCCGATTTTAGTTCCTTGAACTCGACAGCAAAACGCAGCTGACCACGTTCAGCTAAAATAAAATGGCCGCCACCACGTGTTTTTGAATGGCAGCCACTTCGACTACTTCGGCACTTCGGTTGCATCCGAAGTGCCAGTTTAAAAGTACAGATCCTTTCCCTGGGAGTTAAAGGGCCAGCAGCAGCACAATAAAAATCCATTATGCCCAAATAACGTCTTTAACCCCTTAAGGACACATGACATGTGTGACATGTCATGATTCCCTTTTATTCCAGGAGTTTGGTCCTTAAGGGGTAAAGGGCAATACATCCCAGGGGCCATAGTCGCAGGGCAGGAGGCGGGCAAGCAGGCCCCTCCAAAAACTCATGGCGCACTCTCTTAAATAGGTGAGTTTGCCACATGTATTACTTTCAGAAGCACATCAATTACAATTTTCATCTGTACAGTGTTAGCAGGATTACTAGCAAAATGTATAGATTGGAAGAAAAAACATTGAATAAGAGGTCTTCCTGTCACCTGTCAATTAACTCTTTGGCATAGACTCCTGTGCTGAAGAATTGCGTTACATGGAGAACAGAAGAGACTCTCTACTGACAGTCGTCCTGCTCTCTAAGCATAGCAAACACTGCACATGAGCTGTGGTTGCTATGGATCCATCCTAGTCAATACTGCTAGTAATGATTCGGAAGTATAGGTTCAAGCGCCAGCATTCTGACAATGATGACAATATGTTAGTTTTCCGGAAGTGTCCCAAGCAGGGCAAATGAATGCAGACTGCGGGTGGACAGGAAGTGGGCATTACAGAAGTGTAACGGTCACAAAGCTGGGAACATGGTGGTGCTTACGCTGAGGTCAGTTTATATCTAAATATTTCACATTTAATATATTGTTTATCTCTGTGATAAATTCTGTTTTTAATGATGGGGAAGGGGGGGTAGGGGGATTTACTAAAAAAACAGAACCTCATACTCTTATTGACAGGCACACAAGTTATGTATGTGTGTGTGTGTATGTGTATGTATATATATATATATATATATATATTTATATATATATATATATATATATATATATATATAAACATTCAATCTGACACACACATACACACGCACAACATCACTACTTACACAAAACTAAACCCAAACACTCACTGGCCCACACTGTCATTGATACACATTGTCACTTACACACACAGTCACTTACACACACTGTCATACAAGTTTACATATAGTCACAATGTATATACCTTAACACGAAATAACAATTTACATACGCACTAACTATCCTGCTGGCCAAATCTGTCTAACTATGAAGAGAAGGAGCCCATTGTGTTTTATATCCCTGGTGACTAGGGAGGTGCAGGTGTGCCATGCACAGGAACGAGCCAATGCACAGACTCCTTCATACTTTGCTTGGAGGAGTTCCAGTTAACAGGCAGGGGGCTTCTGGGCTACAGGCCTTGGCATCTCCTGCCTGCAACAAGATTTGTTTATTGCTTCAGAGCTGATGTTGCATAGCAGTAACCCTGTGCAATCAGCAATTTAGTCAATGAATGGCAGGAACGTTAGTAACGATGCTCTTTGGCTCTTCTCACCACTTTGTCACCAAGGCTCCTCTCAACTCTTCAATCTTTATTAGTTTTTTTTCAGCCTCAGCAGTTGCCTCAAAGTATGCCGAAATAAATAAATATAAAGATATTGACACTATGAATATGTTATTGAAATTAACTATAAATTGATTTAAAAAAAGGAGAGATAGTATTTTACCATAATATTTAAACAAGAGCTATTCTAATTATTTAGCAGAATTTATATTGTCACAATCCAACAAAAGCAAATACGTGTCAGATTCAGTTTGCCCATGTCATCATTATATTTGATATCAGATGTTCAATCACAACTGCGATATTTCACCCACAACAGGTTTTTGAGTAACCAGGGCAGGTTGTGACTAATGACAGTCAGGATTTGTATATTTATGCACCAATTATTAAAATAATATAACTTTTAAGTTTAAACTGCATATAAGTTAATTTTTAACATGGTATTTCACAAAGATTACGTGGTAAAGATCTTTTGGGAGTTACTGCCAAAAGGGATTTTATTCGCTGGAGTTAGCACACAGATAAAATGTTAGTTCTCATACAGACTAAAAATAGTAAACTGACAAATCATTTTAATCTGAGAGTTTACTCTAAAGTGGTATGTGTCACCTCTGGGAGAGAAGTGCTAAATAAAAATATAGATTATTATATTTGAAAAGTTGTCATATTAATAGTCTCATAGTTTCCAATGCTCTTCGTACTGTTAATGGTAAACACAAGGAAGATTGCTTTGCATTGTTATTTGGAATAAAAAAAAATTATAATTTGCAATTAGACCCAAAAATGTAATTAAATTTGGGGACATAGTGCTAAAGATAGCCCATAAAGTTAGGACATATGACAATGCTATACGAAACTATTCAAATAAACAACTACAGATAAGAGTATAGTATTAATGGGGACTTTTATTTTATTTTATTATCTGTTCTTGTATTCCTAAGCACAAGAATAAAAAACCCTGAATGCTAAATGTATTCAGGGGTGCAATCAGAACGATAAGTAACAAAGGTTCAGGAGTGCAAATCCATTTCCAACAGCACATGGGAAATGTTGCTAAGCTCTCTGTGCAAACCCATCTATATTTGCCAAATTCTTCAGGTATTTTTTGTTTATTAAGGTATAACAGAAATGGTATTATTTCCTGAAACATTTTTTCTATTCTTATTAAAACAATGCTTTTTAGACTTGGATATTTGTTTTGGCCGGAGCTGCAATTTGTCTGAATTTCGGCCAGTCAGAGAACAGAATGAATTTCTGAATTAAACTGTCATGTGCCAGAGTCTCGGAACAAACAACTTGTGCAATGGCCGTATATGCTCATTTTGATTTGTGATTCAGAGTGCTGTTCTTAACCCTAGAAAAAAGGAGAATGGAATGGAGAAGAGGCTGTGGGTTTTTTTTTTGGTGCGAAAATAAGCAGCTTAGTTTGCTCTGATGGACACGAGGTCTGAAGTCAAGAAATAGCAAACAAAGGTGATTGACGGTTAGGGGATAGCCATTGAATGTTGATTTTTTTCTTCACAGGTCAAGTGGCAACTGACCAAAAGATGATACAAAAGGAGGAACAGTAAAACAATCTTTACTTCTAAGCAGGATTCTTCCAGACACATTGACAGTGATGTTAAGGGAGACATGCCAAAAGTGATAAAGACAGGGTTATTCACTAAAGTGAGAATTTAAAGTGACATTTAAATGTAAGGTCAGAGTAGCCACATATTTAAATCAGTTATGCTTCCAGTTTGGTTACTGTGACTTTAACAATGCATCATTGATCCTAGTGTGAAACTAGGGTGCTGCCAGGTCTCAAATACAAAAAAAGTATACATCACTGTTTACTCCCCCACCATCAGCAGTAGTGCAATGGCCTCTGAGAGTCTGAATACTTCTTCCTCAGAAATAAGAACTGCTGACATTTCCTCCACCACTGTCTCCACAACCACCACAATTAGTAGTACTATTCAGCCTCAGGATAGAGAAATTAGCAGCATGTCCATTCCGTCCATTCACTATCTATGAGGCAAGTTGAGTTTTATCAGCCTTGACATGTTGCAAAAACTTATGTTGCTGCTTCCACTGGTACGGCAGCTCCTTATACCACAGCTAGTTTAATGTTAAAGCTTCTGTGTTTTATGGTGCTCAGAGGAAGGAATCAATAAAAAACCAGTGGATGCCATTGCCTGAGTTACCACCTATTTCCTGTAGCCCCCCATGAAGCAGTGACTATGCCAGTTTTATCAGAGCCAATCTTCACTGAAGAGAGAGAGTAGAGTACCCAATGTCTGGTCTTGATGGTGGGGAGGAATCCAAAAATGATCATAATTAAATATAAGCAAAGAGTCACAATCACTCTTTCTCTTTTAGTTATTGACTATATTCTGTACCAACTGTGCACTTGCCACTTTGTCTAAGTCTATTTCTATCTGCAGTAGGATCACCTTATCTAATTGAATCAGGGCCAGAAGCAGGTCAACTGGTACTGTATTTGAATCTGCACATCCAACTACCTCCATTACTACCACCCTTAGACAGAGCAGGGGGTATGTTGAGGATAGTGCTAAAAGGTGGCAGAGAAAGGAGGAATCCCAGTAAATATTATCCCAGGCCCACCAGCCCACTCTTTTGTTGAATTCATTTTGTTGAATTTTATTTCAGGGGCATATCAAAACAGCAGGTTAACAAAATCACCCCCACCTTATATCACAGCTGATCACTGTAGGGAATCTGCCTTTTTTATAATAGAAGAGAAGCCCAGTAAGGCAGCGTTCCCCAACCCAGTCCTCATGGACCACCAACAGTCCATGTTTTGTCAGTATCTCCATTGGAATATGTAACGGATCGATGGGCACCCTGACTGGGTACCTCCGTTGAAGGATGCTCCTAGCGTTTCCTGAGGACTCCAAGCACTGCAGCAGACACCATAACCACCGTAGACTCCTCCAGAGAGCAAAACAGGAACAAGCTCTTAAAGGAGCTTAGCAGTGATTTAGCAAGGGAGTATGACAAGCATAGCAATCCCTTGTAGCAGATTCCCCCAATAAGAGACGGCACGCCAACTTGAGGGTGAAATAGAACTCAGGTTTAATGGCACACACTCTGCTTTTATGCAATTCTCCCCAGCAAGGGAGACGCCCACATACAATTATACATTACCCAATCACACAATGGTTACATCCCACAGATTCCCTCCCCTTAGCCTGAGAGGTAACCCAATTATCCGTACAATACACACAGACACTCCCACACAAAATCCTCCCCTCAGGTGACCGGAGAGAATAAAACACAAAGTGGGCGGCGGTGGCGCGTCTGACCTGGGCAGCCCGGGGCCTGCAGGTGGAGATGGGGATCACCAGCCCTCCTCTCAACCCCCCCCCACCGCTACACCCACCGGTGACCCTCCCCTGCCCCCCCATCCACACAAGAGGCGAGCCGGGCAGAGGCGACCGGAGGCGAGGCGCCAGATGGACACCTAGCTTAGGCCCGCAGGGAGATTCATAGATAGGCATAATGACAGTACCATTTTGCACAGCCCACGGCATGTATGCGACCAAGAATATGTCTAGGCAATCTCGGCATAAGATGTGTCACTAGGTTTTAACTCTGCATTATCTCTGAGATAACTACTGTCTACCTATATAGGAAACAAATGTAAACTGATTGTTATACGTTGACAAAAACAGACAATAAATACACAATAATATGATAGTAAAAAGCAACCAAGCTAGCGCAGCCAACCACGGTTACATAACACATACTTAACACTACCCTGATAACACAAATGCTTAGACAAGCTTGTCACTTCTATATAACAATGTGCGCATTACTATGCCACAGCGTCCTACTGGGAACTCACGTAACACACTTTTATAGCAGTGATTGAGAAGCCTGTAACACCTTACTTAACAAATAAAGAATCCACAAGTTCACAGATCAACATAAGACCTAGATACCTAAATGCTCTTAATGACGGATATGTCGAACGGTACACTGCTCAATGTTTATTCGCATGATTCATTTTATAACAAAAACGTGCTGAGTTTAATTACGCCACTAAACTGTTTTTATATGTTACATGTGATTGCGTCTGTTATGGCTATTGTGGCTACACAGAGACTGTTGTTAATTCTTGTACGACAAAAATAAAGAATATATCACAAAATCCTCCCCTCTGCCTGCGATATGATTACTGAACCCAGATCTGTTCAGTAGTTTGGAAGATACAGTTTAATGCAGATTCCGCAGAACATATACAGGCTATATGAAAAATAATTACTGTATAATGTGTCCTCTACTGTATAGTTTAAAACTACTGCACAATGTATTTGTGCACCAAATACCGGCGAGATGGCACCGTGTAGAAAAGTCCAAACAGTGTATGTGAGTTAAAATGGCCGCCATCCATTGTTCTCACCATGTGCTTCATCCATTGTTCTCACCATGTGCCTCTGATACATGAAATGGTGGCCACCCAGTAACTCCACAGTATGTCCCCAGATGGTTCTTAAAGGGCCAGCAGCAGCATAATAAAATACAATATGCCCAAATCTGTTATTTCAAGGGCCAAACCTCCCAGGGACCATAATCACATGGCAAGAGGCTGGCAAGCAGCCCTCTCCAGGCACAAGTGGTGGGGCTGGTTCCGCCACAGAATAAAACAGGGAAATACATAAAGCCTGGACTGTTGGTGGTCCCTGAGGACTGGTTTGAGCGACACTGCATTAAGGAGCTGATACAGGCCCTTGCTCTGCAATATGTACTTTTCTTGTGACTTACTTTCAGTACGAACATCAATGTACTGCTCCCACAGGCTACTATTGATAAAACAGCTGGCTAAGGTCAGTGGGCACACCTAACCACAGATTTATACAGTGCTCCTAGTGGTCTACATGCCATCCTCTCCGAGTATCCCACGGTACTTGTGCATGGTGGTAGTGGAAGGGCAGCATGTCAAACTGGGAGGGGATCTGTAGGGCAGCAGGAATACATGTTGAAATTATGGACGAAAAGCATACATCAGCAGATATAAAAGCCAAATAGTGTCAAATTGATTGGCGATTAGACAGGCACTAATCTGCATGTTGGGTGCACGGTCAACGGTAGAGCTGCTAACATGGTCAAAGCTCTGCAACATGGTTCCTTTGTAGCTTTGTGAAAAGAGCAATTCATGGGGGGCGTGGTCTGACTGCTGACCAAGATGGCCGCATAGTCTAAGAGCTCCGTTAAATCCACTGCCAATCCAGCACTTACCAAAGGCATCGAAACTCCCAACACAATAATCCCGCACACAAAATGCACAGTACACCTGCCGGAGCAAAGCCACCTAGAAAGAAAAAGGGAGAATGAAGAGAAGCCTCCATCTCAGTAGCCGACATGCTTACGGGCTGCACAAGATGGCCACCAACTTGGCTCACACAGCTCCCTCTCACCAGCATCCACGGTAGGTAGCGAGCAACCCGACTATCAACAGGACGACACCTCACATTTCCCCACTAAGCTGCTGGAGGTCCGCTATCATTTAGCCAGAGAAATCTCCAAAAGCACGGAAGAGGTCAAGGCGGAAATCCAGGCACTAGGCACCCGGATGACGGACCTGAAGGATAAAGTGGAGCAAATTTCAAAGGCCCACAACACAGTAGTGACCCACGCCAGAACCGTGGAACAACAGTTGGCCAGTCTGGAACTGATGGTAGAAGACCAGGCGAAAACAATGTCCAGATCCGAGGCCTCCCAGAAGCGCCAGACGAGGGAGCACTAAGTTCAAAATTAGAACATTATTTTAAACACTTCCTACCTGAAATACCAGAGGAGAAGTGGACAATCGACAGAGCCCACAGAGCAGAGGGCATGGCGCCCAGGGACATCATCCTTCGATTCCACTTCTATACCACAAAAGAAGCAGTGATGAAATTTGCCAGACAAAACGTACTTACTTACAGAAATGCTACCTTCTCCCTCTAACAGGATCTTTCTTCGACCACACTGCAACAATGTCGAGCATGGAAGCTGATAACGACACTACTTCAGGACCACAAGATCCGGTAAACATGGGGGCACCCATTCAATCTCGTGGCTTTCCGATCAGGCGCAACGCACAACCTATTACCCGGGACTGATCCCATCACGTTTCTCTGCAGCCTCCACCTGGACCCTCCAAACTTCTCTTTGCCACGGGAGGGAATGCCTGAGCTTCACACACTCCCCTAGGAGTGGATAGCAGCCAGATAAATGGCGGGTCGACACACCTGAACACCCCGACAAGGACTTTCCCTGCGCCCACGATACCAGGGACCTGCCTCAACAGACTTCCAGATAGGTGCCCCCTTATGAGAACTTGGGGACAGGCAACATTGCCAGGCCATGGGGTTTCAAGCAGTGGGAAGAATAACTGGGTAACATATCCAACCCTCCCCCCCCGCTCTGGGTCCACACAATATGCAACGGCCACCATAAGTCCAGGACTTTACCTATGGCCCGACACCTAGGCCCTCTACCACACGGGTGGGGATGCAACGGAAGGAATGTAGAAACAAGGGACACCCCAACGGCATGCCCCCATAGGCACCTTACAAGCTCATTACCCCATAGGAACACCCCAACGGCATGCCCATAGGCACCTTACAAGCTCATTGCACCGCCCACTGTGGATCCCCATCCACGGCTTATAACCCCATGGCGCCACTGAAGCTCGCACCTACAAACAACCCATTGGAAACATAAGGGGCAACATGGGGTCCCCTCACGGACACAACCCCAACCCCCGAGGGGTACCAGGAATGCCCCCTGATACCTGATATCGCTCTACAGATGCACAATTTTTCGGGGGATACAAATATCAACCCCCCCCCCATATATGGTGTCAACTGCAAAGCTGGGGATATGCTATATTCATGACAAATGCTAAGACATGAGTTTCTCGCATTATGGCACAGTGGATGGGAGGCTCACCCAACCCCGCCTTGGACATACCATAAAGGCCCGCAGGGAGAGGGGAGACCAGGATGTATTTATGTTGTTATTGTTTCTTTTATTATGTAAATAGTTATGTTTTTTCTCTATTTCTACTATGTACAAGTGAGACTATCGCTCCTCGGCCTAAACAAGGTACCATGGCAAAAGCACGGGGAGGGAGTCCGACAGACTGACGACGGGTCCTGATGAATTGTCCCACCACCCAAAACAGCTGCTACAACACCATTACCATGACACTTAAAGTCCTATTCATAAACACCAATGGTCTGAACACACCCCATAAGCAAAGGCTCCTCCTAAGAGAGCTAAAGTCGAAAAAGGCTGACGTCGCTCTCATCCAGGAGACACACCTCCATAGAACAGCACTGGTCAGGTTAGGGGACCGTACATACGACAAAACGTACAAAGCCAGAGCACTAAAAAAAAGGCAGGTGTATCCATACTGATATGCAAAAGCTGCCCGTTCATATTGACACACCAGCAGACGTACCCAGAGGGCAGATACATTGCCATCACTGGCACCCTACACGGTATGAAACTACACCTAGTTAACATTTATGCACCCAGCGACCCAGATCACAACTTTTGGGGTAGCATGGAAACACTACTATCCACCCTACAGGGAGGCATACTAGTAGTAGGAGGGGATTGCAATGCAGTCCCTTGCCGAACAATAGACAGAAGCTCTAAACCAGGGATGCAACGCTCACAGGGCAGAGGGGGACAAGACAAATTACTGCATACATTCCTCCAACACACAAGACTACTTGACGCATGAAGACTCCAACACTCAGACACAAGAGACTACTCATACTACTCCGCACCACACAACACATACTCTAGAATTGATAACATTCTCCTTAATGGCGCAGGCATGGCTAAACTCATACACTCTGAGATCAACAGCATCACGTGGTCTGACTACGCCAATGTTGCGGTCACACTGGGTAACCTGCACGATCACTCCAACTGGACCTGGAAGCTTAACTCCAATCTACTCAATGACGAGGATATACTTCTTACAACTAAGACGACACTTACAGACTATTTTAGTAACGACCCTCTGGGCAGCCCACAAAACAGTGCTGAGGGGCCACCTCACTGAGGAAAACAGAACAACAACACAAACACCACCCCTCCACAAATTAGCTCAATGAACTTCAATCTTTAAGACACTCCATTAAAGAGCTATCCATAGCAGACGTAGCACGCTCCATGCTATGGTCTAGGTGCCTATACTATGCCTCTGCTGTCCAAACGAATACATCCGGATCAGGTTGGCTTCATGCCGGGTTGCCAACTATATGAAAACACCCACCGTGGGGCAGACCTGATCTGGCATTTGACCAACTCCAACACCCCATCCCTCACCCTCTCCTTAGATGCCGAAAAGGCCTTCGACCAAGTCCAATGGCCGTTTCTGTTCCAATTACTGGAAACACAGGGTGTCCCAGACCCGTACATTACCACGATCAAAGCTCTGTACACGGACCTACAAGCACAAACCGTAATACCAAGAGCCCCCAAAACCCCATTCCGAGTGAGAAACTGGACACGACAAGGATGCCCCTTGTCTCCACTAGTCTTCGCGTTTGTTATAGAGCCTCTATTGCACTCCATTAGGAATGACCCACTCATACAGTGGGTACATTTAGGGACTAAGCAATTCAAAGTGGCGGCATACGCCGTTGACGTCCTACTAACACTTACAGACCCTATACGGTCCATGGCCCGACTAGAAACACTCTTACAAGTCGACAGCCATGCCTTTTCACTTAGGGGAGCACAACATAGCATACATCAGATGGACACACCAAATCAAAACTAACTACGAGTCACTCACATATCTGGGGTGCGACTCACAGCTGACCCCAGCGCACTGTTTAGACACAACTACACCCCCGGCTTAATAAACTCAAGAACAACCTAGGCAACTGGACAGACAAGCCCATCATATGGCCTTAAATTATGATCTTAAGTTGTGGATTGTGCCTCCGTTCTATAGGGAGATGAAGCAGAAAATCCATAGTGTTTTCTGTATAAAAAGCTTTAATCAAAATTTCAATATTAAAAATGCACTCACAATTTGTACCAAGTGTTCATGGAAAAGCTGTTGTGCTGGGGGCAGTGTATCACGGGTCCTTCAGTCCGGCCGGTAGATGGAGAGAAACTGTATGGAGCCACGTGCGTGTCACCGTTTTCCCCTTCTGCGTTCCAAACACAACTCGGTAGTAATTTGCAGTAAGTGCCGAAAAGAGTCCTGTCCTTACGCGTTTCGTGAGCACTGTCTCACTTCATCAGTGGATAACGTGCAAGTACAGCTATTTGGTTTAAATAGCCGATGAAGTCCGTTATTCCTATATTAACCCGTTGTTTTACAGAGTGTACATGCTTATTCAATTTAACACTTATAATAAACAATCACTTACATAGACATAAATACTTAATTTTACAGATTGCAGTGTGTTTGTTATAACATTAGGAATATGTTTTAATTAACATTAAGAATATGTTGTAAAAGTTCAAATGGTTGTTAAACAGAAATAAATGTGCTTGATATTGTAAAAAATCTGACTTTGTAATTTAAATTATTAATAATATATAAAAATTTATAAAATATGAATATTACTGAAGAGTTTGAAAGAAGATTCAATAGAGAGCGTCGCTCTATTCCCCATAGGGAAGCATTGAAATTCATTTTCAATGCTTTCCTATGGGGTGCGCCAATGCGCATGCGCGGCATTACCGCGCATGCGCATTAGGTCTCCTCGGCCGGTGGGCGGGATCAATGCTTTTTGTATAAAAAATCTTTTACTTTGTTTTTTATATAATCCTTTACATAATTTTTAACTATTTATTAAATTGTTTCCATAACGTTTTTTACATATTTTAATTAACGTTGAACAACTTTTTAAGGACTTAAGGACTTTAAGCACTATAGGGGTTCCAATATAGGGGTTCATCAGCACTATAGGATATTTTCATCTTCTTTTATCTACTTTTTCCTCTGGACTACCTCTCTCTATTGAATCTTCCATTGAACTCTTCAGTAATATTCATATTTTAATCTATGTGTATATATTATTAATAATTTAAGTTACAAAGTCTGATTTTTTACAATATCATGCACATTTATTTCTATTTAACAACCATTTGAACTTGTTTATTTTCAATAACGAAAAATTAATTATCAACACTATAAACAAATGTTACTTGCACTATTATAGATATGTGTTACCAACTTGTTGTATTAAAGGGAAACTACAGTGCCAGGAAAACAATCTGTCCCACATCGCTGAATGCTCCTCCCCCGCCGCTCAACCTTCTTCCTCCGTCGGCCGGTGGGCAAGACTGATCCCGCCCACCGGCCGAGGAGACCTAATGCGCATGCGCGGAAAGGCCGCACATGCGCATTGGCGCACCCCATAGGAAAGCATTGAAAATGAATTTCAATGCTTCCCTATGGGGAATAGAGCGACGCTGGAGGTCCACACACAGCGTGAGGACATCCAGCGATGCTCTAGCACAGATAATCTGTGCTATGATGCAGGAAGTGACCTCTAGTGGCTGTCTAGTAGACAGCCACTAGGGGAGGACTTAACCCTGCAAGGTAATTATTGCAGTTTATAAAAAACTGCAATAATTACACTTGCAGGGTTAAGGGAAGTGGGAGTTGGCACCCAGACCACTCCAATGAGCAGAAGTGGTCTGGGTGCCTGGAGTGTCCCTTTAAGACATTACAGCCTACTTTTTACACAACTAAAATCAGGACTATTCATGAATCATTTTTTTTTAAACTAACAAATAGTCAATCTCTAAAGAGTTAATCACATTTTACCATAATTTCTCCATCAAGTCTTTTATTTATAAAACTCAGAAAAATAATAATTTTTCAACAAGTAAAGCATATTATCTACATATGTTTAAATTTCAAGTTTTTCACTGATCATGAACAAAAAAAAATGTTTCCATTACTTTTACAACATATTCTTAATGTTATTTAAAACATATTCCTAATGTTATAACAAACACACTGCAATCTGTAAAATAAAGTCTTTATGTCTATGTAAGTGATTGTTTATTATTAGAGATGTCCCGAATAGTTCCTGGCGAACATAGCTTGTTCGCGTTCGCCACGGCGGGCGAACATATGCAATGTTCGGTCCGCCCCCTATTCGTCATTATTGAGTAAACTTTGACCCTGTACCTAACAGTCAGCAGACACATTCCAGCCAATCAGCAGCAGACCCTCCCTCCCAGGCTCTCCCACCTCCTGGACAGCATCCATTTTAGATTAATTCGATTCAAGCTAGATTCAAGCTGCATTCTTAGTGAGAGGAGGGACAGTGTAGCTGCTGCTGATTTAATAGGGAAATTGATAGCTAGGCTAGTGTATTCAGTGTCCACTACAGTCCTGAAGGACTCATCTGATCTCTGCTGTAAGGACAGCGCCCCAAAAAGCCCTTTTTAGGGCTAGAACATCAGTCTGCTTTTTTTTTCCTGTGTAATCTAATTGCAGTTGCCTGCCTGCCAGCGTGTGTGTCAGGCTCACAGCGTATAATGTGCCTACTTGCCCAGTGCCACCACTCATATCTGGTGTCACAATAGCTTGCATTTAAAAAACAACAACTTTTTTGACTGTAATATAATAGCAGTCAGTTTCCTTTACACGTGTGCGTTTCAGGGCCTGCCAGGGCACAGTGTCACACCAGTGCAACTCATATCTGGTGTAACAGTAGTGTAGATTTAAAAAAAAAAAAAATACAGGGGGCTTGTTGTCACCTTTCGGGGACCCTTAGTGTTGTACGTGGCTGGTTGGAGGAAGAGACCTTCAATGACATCAGTGAGGACAAGGAACGGGACATGGCTAGCTTGGTATCTAGGGGGCTTGTTGTCACCTTTCGGGGACCCTTGGTGTTGTACGTGGCTGGGTGGAGGAAGAGATCTTCAATGACATCAGTGAGGACAAGGAACGGGACATGGCTAGTATCCAACCTTGTGCAAATGGGGAGTTTGCGGTTGTGTAAATGGACTGTTTGCGGTTGTTTGCGGTGGTTAAATGGGGAGTTTGGTCTGTCACTGTGAAGCGGGCGTAACCCTTACACTACCTGATCGATACAACATCATACCTGATGTTTTAATGCACGTTATTCCAAACAATTTAGGAATGTTAGGTGATTTATGCCCTTTATGGATTAAAACCAGACTCTGCATCAACTATGTAATTTTCCATGGGAGTTTTGCCATGGATCCCCCTCCGGCATGCCACAGTCCAGGTGTTAGTCCCCTTGAAACAACTTTTCCATCACTATTGTGGCCAGAAAGAGTCCTTGTGGGTTTTAAAATTTGCCTGCCTATTGAAGTCTATGGCGGTTCGCCTGGTTCGCCCGTTCGCGGACATTTGCGGAAATTCGCATTCGCCGTTCGTGAATGGAAAATTTTATGTTCACGACATCTCTATTTATTATAGGTGTTAAATTGAATAAGCATGTACATTCTGTAAAACAACGGGTTAATATAGCCGAAAGGACTTCGTTGACTATTTAAACCAAATAATTGTACTTGCACGTTATCCACTGATGAAGTGAGACAGTGCTCACGAAACGCGTAAGGACAGGACTCTTTTCGGCACTTACTGCAAATTACTACCGAGTTGTGTTTGGAACGCAGAAGGGGAAAACGGTGACATGCACGTGGCTCCATACAGTTTCTCTCCATCTACCGGCCGGACTGAAGGACCCGTGATACACTGCCCCCAGCTCAACAGCTTTTCCATGAACACTTGGTACAAATTGTGAGTGCATTTTTAATATAGCAATTTTGATTAAAGCTTTTTATACAGAAAAAAAACAAATTAATTTTGGCTTTATCTCCCTATAGAACGGAGGCACAATCCACAACTTAAGACCATTATTTATGATCTTAAAGTTCATTACAGGCATATGCAGTGTACAAATCTTTAATACTACAGCATTTGAAGAAGAAGAAATTATTGTTTTTCTGCTCGTTTAGCAGATATACCCCAGTTGATTCAATAGCTGGAGATAACTGCTACTAGCTAACATTGTATAAACTGTATCAACTTCACATTTTGACACTTGTGTCCAACAGAGACTATGATTGTAAATCTTGGGACTTTTATATACAGTGGTATTTTTCATTGCATTGATTTTTATATATATTTTATTGTTCTCAATTTTATATAAATTTTATTGTTCGTATTCTTATATATCACACATCACTCCTGGATATCCATTAGATTCTATCTAATATTCTATTTTTATTCTGCATTTTGGGCTTTTTAGTGGGAACCCTATCATTTCCAACAAGAGTGACATCTCTATCCACACTATTTACTCCATATCTTTGAGACTCCCAGTCTCAACTACAACCACCTACTGGAGGGAGGTGGTAGATATAGGCTACCTTCCAACGGGTATGGACATTATGGGAAAAATTTTACGAATGACTCACACCCAGGAACTGGCAGAGAGAATACCTACCTCCGGTACCAAACAACTGGCGGACTCCTCCTACCTATAGGGAAGACAACAGTACCAACCCCTAAATTGCCACGCAAACAAAGAGCGCACCTATCATACCTAGAACCAGGGACGTTTTAGCCGCGAGGCAAACAAGGCATTTGCCTTGGGCGGCATTTTCCAGGGGGCGGCAAAAAAAGCCGCCCCCAAATGCCCAGGGTAAATGCCTTGTTAGCCTTGCGGCTAACTGACATGTGGCGCTGGCGGGCGGCTGGCGAGGGAGCACTTCCTCTGAGCTGTCTGCTCAGCTCCCTCGCGCGCCGCCCGCAGAGTGAGGCTGGGAGGCGGAACCGGAATATGACGTCATATTCCGGCTCCCAGCCTCACTGTCAGGGCTCCGCGGGCAGCGCTGAGGGAGGCTGCAATCCGCTCGCAGCACTCACCCTCGGTCCGTCGCTGCCCGCGGTCCCCCCTCCTCTTACCAGTCGGCGAGCGGCGTCCTCTCCTCATGACACGCCGCTCGCGTCTTCTCCTCCTCCTCCCCCCAGCGGCAGCATGTCTAACGCTGCACGCTGGGAGCCGGCACCCATATCAGTACGCCGGGGTCACTCACATGACGCGGCGTTAAAGCGACATTACAACAGGGCCATAATGGAACCTGCTGACATACCCCAGCTCCTAGTTAATCAGGAGGCTAGAATGGATGGCTTGGACCACCGTATGGATCAGTTTGCTCAAGCTTTACAGACCATACTGGCTCGTACTGCACACTTGCAGCCTGCCATCCAGGAGGCGCCTGCTGCTGTGCCCGAATCCATTGCCACTCCATTACCCGTTCCTGCTCATGTAGTCCATATGACACCGCCACAGCGCTATAGTGGTGACCCAGCTTTGTGTGGTGGTTTCCTCAATCAAATTGACATCCGTTTGGTAATGAATCCACGTTCCTATCCCACCGACAGATCCAAAATTGCCTTTTTGATTAACCACCTGTCCGGGAGAGCTTTAGCATGGGCAAACCCCATGTGGGAAAATATGTCTCCTATGTCCTTTGCCGATTTTTTGTCAGCATTCAAACGCACGTTTGATCAACCCGGTAGGGTTGCCTCTGCTGGCAAAGCTCTGCTTAGGGTTCGACAGGGTAACAGATCTGTAGCAGATTATACTATCGAATTCCGTACTCTAGCAGCTGAAGTGGTTTGGAATAACGACGCCCTCGTAACAGCCTTTCAGGAGGGTTTGGCCGCTTACATACTGGATGAAATAGCATCCAGGGAACTGCCTGTCCTTCTAGATGATGTTATAGACTATGTAATCCTTATTGATAACCGCATTAGAGAGAGACGTAGTCAAAGACGGCTGGATACACGGGTGTTACCTGCTCTACCCAGTACTGCATTACTAGCATTACCCGCTCCTAGGCAACCATCCCCAGAACCCATGCAGTTGGGTGCTACAGGGTTAACTGAGGCTGAAAGAACGTATCGTAGAAGGGAGGGGTTATGTCTTTATTGTGGAAAGAGGGGGCATCACTGTAATACCTGCCCTAAATTACAGGGAAACTGCAGCACCTAAGGCCTAGAGAGGGGTCAGCCTCTGTTGTTATGACTTTGTCCCCTCATGTGTCCATCTCCAGACCGTTTATTACGGTTTCTCTTTTAGTCAATAAAACCACCATAACAACTAAAGCCTTGACCGATTCAGGTGCGGCAGACAACCTAATGGATGAGAACTTTGCCAAAACCGCAGCCCTGACTTTGATCCGAAAGGCCACACCCTTGGCCGTTGAGGCCATAGATGGTAGACCACTTGAGAAGCCTCTGGTGACCCATGAAACCCAAGATATAGTGATGTCTGTGGGTGCTTTACACAAGGAAAGGTTAACCTTCCAGATTATTGACTCCCCTACTGCTTCCATCGTTCTGGGTTTTCCCTGGTTAGTTAAACACAACCCAGTACTTGATTGGGGTTGTTTAGACATTCTCTCCTGGGGGGAATCCTGTCAACGAGACTGTATGGCCCAGGTACGTCCCGTTTGTTTACTCAACGTGCCCACGGCTAAACCACTTTCTGTTTCTGTCCCTTCTGTGTATGCTGACCTTGCATTGGTTTTTGAAAAAAGGGAGGCAGATAAGCTACCCCCACACCGTGAGTATGACTGTGCCATAAACCTATTACCGGGTACTATGCCTCCTAGGGGTAAGGTCTACCCTCTTTCTGAGAAAGAAAACCAGGTCATGGAGGAGTACATACGGGAAGCCTTAAATAAAGGTTTCATTAGAAGGTCCTCCTCTCCTGCTGGTGCTGGTTTCTTTTTTGTGGCTAAGAAGGAGGGCGATTTGAGACCGTGTATAGATTACAGAGCTCTAAATAATATTACGATTAAAAATGCCTATCCGATCCCTCTCATTACTGAGTTGTTTGATCATGTCAAAGGTTCTAAATATTTTACTAAACTAGACCTCAGGGGGGCTTATAACCTTGTTCGTGTCAAGGAGAATGATGAGTGGAAAACGGCGTTCAATACACGTAGTGGGCATTACAAGTATCTAGTCATGCCTTTTGGATTGTGTAATGCTGCTGCCGTATTTCAGGATCTCATAAACGATGTCCTACTGAGATCTACTGCATGTCTGTGCTGTAGTCTACCTTGATGACATACTTGTATATTCTCCAGATTTGAAGACACATCATACTCATGTTAGGATGGTGCTTAAGAGGTTGTTGCAGAACGGTCTTTATTGTAAATTAGAAAAATGCTTATTCGACCAAACTTCTGTACAATTCCTGGGTTATGTTATTTCTGAACAAGGATTCAGCATGGATCCTTCTAAATTGGAAGCCATATTGTCCTGGCCCCTTCCCCAAGGACTTAAGGCAATACAGCGATTTATAGGGTTTGCCAATTATTCTAGAAAGTTCGTTAAAAACTTCTCATCCATTATTTCCATTATCACTAAACTGACAAAAAAGTGTTTACACCCCAGGGTTTGGAATCCTAATGCTATTGTGGCCTTCGAGACTCTAAAAAAGGCATTTGCCACTGCCCCTGTGTTACACCATCCTGATCCTTCCCTTCCCTTTGTACTGGAAGTAGACGCCTCTGAATCAGGTATAGGAGCAGTGTTGTCACAAAGACAATCATATGACGAACCCCTCCTTCCCTGTGGTTACTTTTCTAAACGCTTGTCAGAGTCTGAAAAGAATTACGACGTCGGGAACAGGGAATTATTGGCTATAGTGATGGCATTTAAGGAATGGAGGTACTTGTTAGAAGGAGCTAGACACAAGATTCTGGTTATAACCGATCATAAAAATCTATCCTATATCGCAGATGCTAAGAGGTTATCCTCCCGTCAGGCTAGATGGTCTTTGTTTCTCTCACGTTTTCAGTACATAATCTCATACAGGCCTGGTTATCGAAATGTCAAGGCTGATGCTATCTCCCGCCAGTACGAACCTGTAGATTCTGTTACCTCCACTCCTGAGCCCATTGTACCCACAACTAATATAATAGCTACTACCCGTTTGGTTATCTCGTCTCTTTTTCTTGATGGTATCAAGTCATACCAATCCCAAGCACCCTCTGAGACTCCTATTGGTAAGCTGTACGTGAAAGCAAAAGACAGAAAGAAGTTGTTAACTTTATTTCACACCGCCAAAACGGCTGGTCATCCAGGGGTTACCAAGACTTACAAGGGTCTTTTCCAACAGTTTTGGTGGCCCTCATTCAAAAAAGACGTGGTAGACTATGTGCAGGCTTGCCGTGTCTGTACACAGTGTAAGTCCCCTAATGTTAAACCCCTGGGACTCCTTATGCCCCTATCTGTACCCAAGAAACCGTGGACACACTTATCCATGGACTTTATTGTGGATCTTCCTTCATCTGATGGGCAGACAGTAATTTTGACTGTGACGGATAGGTTCTCCAAAATGGCGCACTTCATTCCGCTTAAGAAGCTACCTTCTGCGGTTCAGTTGGCTCAGGTGTTTGCCAAAGAAGTGTTCCGCTTGCATGGTATACCACAAGATATCGTATCTGACAGGGGCCCTCAGTTTGTCTCTCGGTTTTGGAGAGGCTTTTGTGCTGAGATGGGGGTCTCCTTATCGTTTACTTCCTCCTATCATCCACAATCTAATGGATTGTGCGGTCTCTAGTGACGTATATGAGGTGGCTGCTCTCCTTGATTCTCGTTTCTCTCGAGGTCGGTTGCAGTATCTGGTTGATTGGAAGGGTTACGGCCCGGAGGAGCGGTCGTGGGTTTCTGTCTCTGACTTGAACGCACCCACTTTGATCCGCTCCTTTCATGCACGGTTTCCTTTGAAGCCTTCGGCTTCCCGCCCTCCGGGCGGTCCTCGAGGGGGGGTTATGTCAGGGCTCCGCGGGCAGCGGTGAGGGGAGGCTGCAATCCGCTCGCAGCACTCACCCTCGGTCCTCTTACCAGTCGGCGAGCGGCGTCCTCTCCTCATGACACGCCGCTCGCGTCCTCTCCTCCTCCTCCCCCCAGCAGCAGCATGTCTAACGCTGCACGCTGGGAGCCGGCACCCATATCAGTACGCCGGGGTCACTCACATGACCCGGCGTTAAAGCGACAGTACATCAATCACAGTGGGGGGTATAGATACCCCCCACGTGTGTTTGTTAATTCTGATTGGAAGTTATCCAATCAGAATTAAGGCTAGGGTATTTATACTTACCTTTCGTGTCTCTCAGTGCCCTGTTGTGGTCTTTGCTTTATAGTATTGATTGTGAACGTGTGCTTTCTGGTTACGTACTCTCTGGCTTGTTATACTGACTTTGTGACTTTCTCCTACCCTTTGACCTCGGCTTGTTTCTCGTTATTCTGTTTTCTGGTTCCCCTTACTCGGCTTGTCTCCTAACTATTCTGTGTGTGCTTAGCCCGGCCACTCTAAGGACTGGTACTGCACACTTTCTGTGTGTGTGTCTGTGTGTGTGTTAGCGTGTTGGGTTCCCCGGAATCGTGACACTCACTCTGCGGCGTGCCAGGGAGCTGAGCAGACAGCTCAGAGGAAGTACTCGCGCTCGCCACCCGCCAGCCCAACAGCCACTGGACCCCCAGGAAAAAGAGAGGGTCCGCGGTGAAATAAAAAATAAAAAATGTGTTAATGTGAGTGAGTGAGTGTGTGTGTTAGTGTGTATGTCTGTGTCTATTAGTGTGTGTCTGTTAGTGTGTGTCTGTTAGTGTTTGTGTCTGTTAGTGTGTGTCTGTTAGTGTGTGTCTGTTAGTGTGTGTCTGTTAGTGTGTGTCTGTTAGTGTGTGTCTGTTAGTGTTTGTGTCTGTTAGTGTTTGTGTCTGTTAGTGTTTGTGTCTGTTAGTGTTTGTGTCTGTTAGTGTTTGTGTCTGTTAGTGTTTGTGTCTGTTAGTGTTTGTGTCTGTTAGTGTGTGAGTGTCTGTGAGTGAGTGTGTGTGTGTCTGTGAGTGAGTGTGTGTGTGTGTGTGTGTCTGTGTGTCTGTTAGTGTGAGTGTGTTTGCCTGTGAGTGTGTGTGTCTGTTAGTGAGTGTGTGTGTGTCTGCTAGTGAGTGAGTGTGTGTCTGTTAGTGAGTGTGTGTTTGTCTGTTAGTGAGTGTATGCGTATCTGTCAGTGAATGTGTGTGTGTGTATTTAGAAGGCGGGGCGGGGGGAAGGGTTGGGTGGGAGTGGCGCGGGGGGGGGGAAGCACAAAACCAGGATACACCACTGCCTAGAACGCAATAACTACTGACAAAAAACTACCTTATGCTCTACCTCACTTGTACTTCTTAGTGTTATTTTTTTTGTTATACTGTACTCTTGTTCATTTACGTACATTTGTCTATTTTTTGTTCCACTCCCAAAAAAACTGACAGACACTGAACTTATAAGCTGCAACATCGGGCTTCTGCGAAAGCCACATACTGAAATGTAACTGTATTAATGCAACAACTGTCAGAAACCAAATATAGAATTGAAAAAAAAAAGAAAAAAAGAAAAGAAAAGAGCAATTCATGAAGCCAACACAAAGAGACAAACCACACTTGATCATTGAGGAGGATTGCCAGGAATTTCCACTGTAGTGTGAAAGCTAGTCAAGTATTGAGGCAGGAGCAAGAAATAAGAGGGATTTCCACACACTGTCTGTGTCAGGATGTTATCATACTCCACCTTAGACATATTACAAAGAATTCTGGAACAGCAGAGTGCCATCCATGGTCTATCTTCCCACAACTCCATTGGTGTTGACTCCCTACTTGGGTGTGAGAATAAGACAATAAAACAGCAACTAGTGTAATTTTTCATTCTATTTATGGACATGACAGAAAGTTTGATCCTCAGCAATGTCAGTTTGGGACAAGTCATCCCCTTGGTCACCCACATAAACAAGATGTAAACCTTCCTGGAGAACAGGGAATTTGTTACTGGCAGCACACTCCACACCAATGTAGTAGTAGTGGTAGTCTGAACAAACTAATTGCTTATTGCTATAAATGCACACAGATGCTAGCTTGCCTGTGTGATCCTAGGATTAAAGGGAAAGTAGCACTGGTCCAACAGCCTGACATACTGGAGGAACAGAATTGTGAAAATGGTCAGCGATTTGCAGTGAAAGAAAAGTATGCTGGTTGAAGAAGATGTGCTCATTGAATCTGCCATGTTGTCATTGTCTACTGCTCCTAGCAGCAGTGCTTGAAGCATAACCCCTAGACAGCAGAATAGAGCAGCTGTTTGAGCTGATGCTGTTGGTAGTTTGGGCAGAGAAAGTAACTCAGCAAGCAGCAAAAAGCAAATTATCATTTTCTTGCTTTATAATAAATTATTGAAAGGATTTCTTCCAAATCTCATGCTATCTTTTCTTGTTTGTAACATGATTTAATGAAACAACGGGTTTGAGCGGTATACCCCACCAGGATGTCAGGTGAGACAACGTAGAAATTTCTTAACCCCGTATTTTATGCATCTACTTGTTAAAATATTGATACAAGCTACATGTAGCAGATAACCAACTCGTTTAAAATATGTTTTGTTTTCCTTTTATTTCTTGGACAGTAAAACGTATGATCTTAAAAGCTACTCCAACGTGACTAGTGGCAACTTACCAAACTCATCCCCCACTACATTTTCTAGGGAGCATTTGTCACCATCAGCCTCTCCAGTTCACATACCCATAGCACCAGGGCCAGATTAAGAGCCCAGTGGGCCTGGTGCTGACCATTATGATGGGCCTCATTAAAAAGTCTTATTGACCAACAACACTAAAACAGTCCTACCTCCTAAGCGTCATGTATCTGATGGAGATGGTGCTGGAGGGAAACTCATAGGATGCAGCTATGAGATAACACATACCCTATGCTAATCTCGCGCTTTCATCTTTCAAGTAAACCTGTCCCATACCATACCCCCTAACAGCAGTGTCCAGTAAAGCAGGAAGTCTATGGATGGGGTAAAAGGGTGGGCCACTGACACATATTGCATAACCAGAACTGCCGAAAGGGATGAACATACACAAAAAGGGGACATGTCTGTGTCCCCATGTCTCCCAGTCCCTTAGTGTCTGTGTCCCTATGTCTCCCAGTGTCCTCATTTCACTAGGACACTAGGGGACATTGAGAGACATCGGGACACTGGGAGACATGGAGATACTGAGATGCTAGGTGTCAGGGTCTTACCTGAGTTGGGAGTCTGTAGCGCAGATATGACGCTCACCCTTGCAGATAGCCACAGACCGAGGTGGTCAGGTAAGAATTCACCTGGCCTGTGGGTCTGTGCACGGGGGCTGTGCAGGATGCAGTACCAAATTCGCAGGACAGGCAAGGACAGAACCAGCAGGATAGTCGAGGGATAGCCGAGGTCAAAGGATGCCAGAGTTCAGAATAACGTAGTCACAAGCCGAGGTCAAATATATGAAGCAGAATAAACAGGAACACTGGTACGACACAGGAACACTAGATCAAAGACTTGACAATGAGTGCAGGGCGAGGCTGGGTTTAAATACCCTGCTGATGAAGATCAGAGTCAGGTGAGATACAGACCAGTCAAGGTGCAGCCCCCGGTGTAGTAGCCAAGCCAGGAATAACAAGACCGGAATCAGTAGTCTCTGGAAAAGCTGCTGTGGCTCAGAGGCAGAGAGCAGGACTGGGATGGATAAGTACCCCGGTTCAAGTCCCCTGTTGGGAATTCCAGGAGCGGCCACGTCTGGCCGTCTGTCTCACAGGTGAGTACCCTGACAGTACCTCCCCCTTCAAAAACGACCTCTGGGCGTAGGTAGGCTCCTCATTGAAATAATCCGTCTCTCCAGAGTCACTCTCAGAATCTGTCGAGTCCCCATAGTGAAAGTCCTCAGTATGGGATCCCTGATTAGCTCGGGATTTCCCAGTACCAGCTTCTGGTACAGCTGACGATCGGTCTAGGTTCCGGGTAGGGGTGACAAAAACTTCCACAACTTCGGGAGGGACAGTGCTCGCAGCTAGCAGTGCTTTTTCGAACACTTCCAGGTCTTTTTTACAGACCGTAGTGCCATTAGAAGCAATGACACAATCCTTAGGTAAATCCTTTTCAAGTGGGCAGGAAGTAGTGGTGGTAATACAGGAAGCAACTTTGGTAGTAAATGCAGACGACTCTGGAGCAGGAGGTCTAGGAGGGCGAACAGGACAAAGCGTGATGAAGTGTCCACCTTCTCCACAGTAAAAACACAGACCATGGCTTCTCCTTCGGTCCCTCTCCCCAGGTGTGACTTTGCAGTGGACACGTCCAATTTGCATAGGTTCCTCAGGATCAAGTTGAACACAGGGTACCTCTGGAGCTCTCCTGGGAACTGGATCATAAGAGGGTATCACTGGGGTGTGGTGACGTAGACTCCGCGATTTTTTAGTAGGTGGAGCTGGCTTGGGCTTAGTGATCCTGCACTGTGAGTCCAAAGCAACAATAAAGGACTCCCAGCTGACAAGGACAGGACTCTTCCTCTGCAACATTTGGTAAGACCAAACTTTAATGCGTCCAGACAACAGGTTGATAGCCGCTCTGACCCTGATGAAATCCGTGGCGTAAGTTCGAGGCTTTAAAGAGAACAATACCTCGCAATCCATCCTGAATGACTGGAAGGACGTGTAGTTACCATCAAATCTGTCGGGCATGATGACAAAGGGTTCCGGAGCTGGATGTACTGCGCCTTTAAGAGAAAAAAGTTCCTGCTGCAACTCCGAAACAATCTGGGCCAGGCTGGACACTTGCTGGAGTGAGGGTGAGCACATTTCTGCGGACTCCATATTGGTCAAGTCTTTTGTCAGGGTCTTACCTGAGTTGGGAGTCTGTAGCGCAGATATGACGCTCACCCTTGCAGATAGCCACAGACCGAGGTGGTCAGGTAAGAATTCACCTGGCCTGTGGGTCTGTGCACGGGGGCTGTGCAGGATGCAGTACCAAATTCGCAGGACAGGCAAGGACAGAACCAGCAGGATAGTCGAGGGATAGCCGAGGTCAAAGGATGCCAGAGTTCAGAATAACGTAGTCACAAGCCGAGGTCAAATATATGAAGCAGAATAAACAGGAACACTGGTACGACACAGGAACACTAGATCAAAGACTTGACAATGAGTGCAGGGCGAGGCTGGGTTTAAATACCCTGCTGATGAAGATCAGAGTCAGGTGAGATACAGACCAGTCAAGGTGCAGCCCCCGGTGTAGTAGCCAAGCCAGGAATAACAAGACCGGAATCAGTAGTCTCTGGAAAAGCTGCTGTGGCTCAGAGGCAGAGAGCAGGACTGGGATGGATAAGTACCCCGGTTCAAGTCCCCTGTTGGGAATTCCAGGAGCGGCCACGTCTGGCCGTCTGTCTCACAGGTGAGTACCCTGACACTAGGGAACACTGGGAGACCTAGGGACACTGAGACTCTTGGGGACATGAAGACATGGGGACACTAAGTGACTGACACATGAGAGGACACTGGGAGACATGGGGCACTGAGACACTGTGATACATAGGGGACACTGTGATATATAGGGGACACTGGAGACTCGATAAAGACCTGGGTACAGGTCAAAACATTGCAGTGTCCAATAAACCTACTTAAATCTATCACAGTGAGTGCCTGATATTTTTTTATTTTATACTAGGGGACACTTAGACACTTGGGGGCACTATGAGACATGGGGACACTGGGATACTAGAGGATTCTGAGAGACTAGGGGGCACTGAGACACTATGGACACTGGGAGACATGGGCACACAGAGACACCAGGGACACTGGGAGACACAGGGACACTGAGACACTAGGGACACTGGCTGGGAGACATGGGGCCATTGTGTCCCTAGTGTCTTAGGACCCCATGTTCCCCAGTGTCCCTATGTCTCCCAGTGTCCCAATGTCTCAGCATCCCCAAGTCTCTCACTGTTCCCATGTCTCGCAGGCTTGAAACTGCTGTCTGGGCTCCCCCCCAAATGCCAGCAACCTGCTGGCCATGTGTTTAAATTCTATTCCCTCGGGCTGTAACAGTCTGTGACAGCCCGAGGGAATGCAGGACAGTGCAGCTCAGCCGGAGGCTGGGGGCTGCCTGTGGCCAGAGAGAGCACTGACAGGCTCCCTGGCAAGGCCCCGTCCCCAAACGAAGCCCCGCCTCCCGCACATAAGCCCCGCCCACACCGTTAAGCAGCAGCCCATGCTGCTGCCCCTGCAAAGGGAATTTGGCTGACCCCCAGCAACAGGTAGGCTTGATGTGTGTGTGTGTGTGTGTGTGTGTATATGTGTGTGTGTGTCTGTGTGAGTGTGTGTATGTATGGACTCAGCAGTCTGTGTGTGTGTGTCTGGACTCAGCAGTCTGTATGTGTGTGTGTGTGTATGGACTCAGCAGTCTGTGTGTGTGTGTGTGTGTGTGTGTGTGTATGGACTCAGCAGTCTGTGTGTGTGTGTGTGTGTGTGTGTGTATGGACTCAGCAGTCTGTGTGTGTGTGCCTGGACTCAGCAGTATGTGTGTGTGTGTGTGTGTGTATGGACTCAGCAGTCTGTGTGTGTGTGTGTATGGACTCAGCAGTCTGTGTGTGTGTGTGCCATGACTCAGCAGTATGTGTGTGTGTGTATGGACTCAGCAGTCTGTGTGTGTGTGTGTGTGTGTATGGACTCAGCAGTCTGTGTGTGTGTGTGCCATGACTCAGCAGTATGTGTGTGTGTGTGTATGGACTCAGCAGTCTGTGTGTGTGTGTGTGTGTATGGACTCAGCAGTCCGTGTGTGTGTGTGTGTGTGTGTGTGTGTGTGTGGACTCAGCAGTCTGTATGTTTGTGTGTGTGTGCGTGTGTATGGACTCAGCAGTCTGTGTGTGTGTGTGTGTGTGTGTGTATGGACTCAGCAGCAGAGCCGCCATCAGGGCATGACAACCATAACGGTTGTCATGGGCCCGGCGGTCCTGGGGGGCCCAGAGCCCCACATTCATTATGTGCACATATATATATATATATATATATATATATGTATAGCGATTTTCGCTATATATATGTGCACAGAGGGCCCCCTGCTAACTGTACAATGAAGAGGGGGCCCAGCAGCACACTCTGTCCTCCTTTCCAGCTGCTCTCTGTCTAACTTTCCTGCACCCTGCGTCCGCCAGAGCATTGCCACAGGTTACGATGGCAACGCTCCGCACAGCACGCAGGCCTGTCTCATGAGAGTTAGTCAGAGAGGAGCTGGAAAGGAAGACAATGTGTGCTGCTGGGCCCCCTCTTCAATGTACCGCGGCTGGCTCCCTCCACCATGCCACTGGATCGACAGGAAATGCGATCTCCCCCTCCCTGGCACGGTAAGAACCAGGGAGGGGGGAATAAAATTGAAATATAAACAAATAAATTAACAAAAAATAATACTCCCCTCCCCCCTATTTTACACACACACTGAATCCTTACAAGCACACTCTGCACTACACACACACACACTACATTCACTAAACACACTCTGCACTACACATACACTACATTCACTATACACTCTCTGCACTCACTAAACACACTACATTCACTAAACACACTCTGCACTACATTCACTAAACACTCTGCACTACACATACACTACATTCACTAAACACACTATGCACTCACTACAAACACTACATTTACTAAACACACTCTGCACTACACACACACACACATACACTACATTCACTAAACACACTTTGCTCTACACACACACACTACATTCACTATACACATTTTGCTCTACACACACACACTACATTCACTATACACATTTTGCACTACACACACTACACTCACTAAACACACTCTGCACTACATACACACTACATTCACTATACACATTTTGCACTACACACACACACTACACTCACTAAACACACTCTGCACTACATACACACTACATTCACTAAACACACGTTGTACTACACACACACTACAATTACTAAACACACTTTGCACTACACACACACACATTACATTCACTAAACACACTTTGCACTCACTACAAACACACTACATTCACTACAAACACACTACATTCACTATACACACAACATCCACTACAAAAACACACACTCTGCATTCACTATACACACACCTACATTCACTACACACACACTCTGCATCTAATGCATGCATACAAACATTACATACATTACACAAAACGTACAATCTGCATCCACTATACACACTGCATCCATGACACACATACTGCATCCACTATACACACTGCATCAATGACACACATACCGCATCCACTATACACATTCTACATCCACTATACACAATGCATCCATGACACACATTCTACATCCACTATACACTATACGGGGGCCCAGATCTTGAGCTGTGTCAGGGGCCCTAAATTTTCTGATGGCAGCCCTGCTCAGCAGTCTGTGTGTGTGTCTGTGTGTGTTTGGACTCAGCAGTCTGTGTGTGTGTGTGTGTTTGTGTGGACTCAGCAGTCTGTGGGTGTATGGACTCAGCAGTCTGTGTGTGTGTGTGGACTCAGCAGTGTGTATGTGTGTGTGTGTGTGAACTCAGCAGACAATGTGTGTGTGTGTGTATGGACTCAGCAGTCTGTTTGTGTGTGTGTGTGTGTATGGAATCAGCAGTATGTGTGTGTGTGTACGGACTCAGCAGTCTGTATGTGTGTATGGACTCAGCAGTCTGTGTGTGTGTGTATGCATTCAGCAGTCTGCGTGTGTGTATGGACTCAGCAGTCTGTGTGTGTATGGACTCAGCAGTCTGTATGTGTATGGACTCAGCAGTCTCTGTGTGTGTGTGTCTGTGTGTGTGTATGGACTCAGCAGTCTGTGTGTGTATATGGACTCAGCAGTCTGTGTGTGTGTATGGACTCAGCAGTCTGTGTGTGTATATGGACTCAGCAGTCTGTGTGTGTGTATGGACTCAGCAGTCTGTATGTCTGTGTGTGTGTGTATGGATTCAGCAGTCTGCATGTATGGACTCAGCAGTCTGTGTGTGTGTGTGTGTGGACTCAGCAGTCTGTGTGTGTGTATGGACTCAGCAGTCTGTGTGTGTATATGGACTCAGCAGTCTTTGTGTGTCTGTGTGTGTGTATGGACTCAGCAGTCTGTATGTCTGTGTGTGTGTGTGTATGGACTCAGCAGTCTGTGTGTACGTGTATAAATCAGCCTGTGTGCATTCAGCAACACCTGTGTGCATTCAGAAATCTGTGTGTGTGTGTGTGTGTATTCAGTGTACCGTGTGTATGTACTCAGCAGTCTATCAATAATGAAAAATTTTATTCCTGTGAGTTGTTGTGTAGGAAGGGCCCCAGTGCACTGCTTTGCCCGGGGGCCCTTAACGCTGTTAAGATGGTACTGCTTGTGTGTGTCAGTGAGCTTCTATTTAGTGAGCATGTGTGTGTCAGTGAGCTTGTCTTTAGTGAGCTTGTGTGTGTCCCTGAACTTCTTTGTAGTGAGCCTTGTGTTTACACAAGTGAGTTTGTCTGTAGTAAGCTTGTGTGTGAGTCAGAGAATTTTGTCTGTCAGTAAGCCTATTTGCGCATGTCAGTGAGCTTGTGTGCTTACTGTACAATATATACATATTGACTTGTAGAAATGGCATACATTTTTTTCCAGGGCTACTTTGGATTCTCAGTTTGGCTCTGCCAGCGAGTGCGCTTTACAGCTGAATCATCTTTGTGAGCTACCGCACACTTTAGCCCTGTTACACACATCTGGGAGCTGCTGTTGACAGGTACTAGTAGTCTATAGATTGGGACATGAGGTATATACTCAGCTATCTGTATAATACTATAGTGCTGTTATCTGTATAATACAGATCTGTGTGTGTATAATATCCCGGGATAGTCAGTGTTCCTGTATAGTGCTGCTCTCTGTCTTGGGATATTATACACAAACAGACCTGTATTATACAGAGAGCAGCACTATACAGGGAGCACTGATTGTCCTGGGATATTATACACACAGCCATGTATTATACAGAGAGCAGCACTATACAGGGAGCACTGACTGTCCCAAGTTATTATTCACACAACCCTGTATTATACAGAGAGCAGCACTATACATGGAACACTGACTGTCCCAATTTATTATACACACAACCCTGTATTATACAGAGAGCAGCACTATACAGGGAGCACTGACTGTCCCAATTTATTATACACACAACCCTGTATTATACAGAGAGCACTGACTGTCCAGGGATATTATACAGACAGTAATTGATAGCTGTGCTGCAAAATGTCCTTGGAATTTTTTTTCAAATGTTGGCAACTATGGCACTGTATCAAAGGAAATGTGTTTGGTTTTTTAATAATCCCTGGTGGAAAATAATGAATCCTCCACCAGGGATTCTAAAAAAAACAAAAAAAACAAAAAAAAAAAACATTTTGTTGGGGGCGGGGCTTAACATGCAGCAGAGGTGGGGCTTAACATGCGGCAGGGGCGGGGTCAAACTGCGGCGAGAGCGGGGTTGAATGTGCCCCCCTACTTTTGTCCCTGGCTCACCCTGTGCCCCCCCTAAAAATTAATCCTAGAGACGCCACTGGAGAGAGGCAGGGAGGGAGATGCTGTAACTTCTTATCCCTGCCTCTCTCCACACAAACACCGACCCCTACTGGCCGGCTCTGGCAGGGCCGGACTGGCCCACCGGGATACCGGGAAATTTCCCGGTGGGCCGTCGGCACCTGGGGCCGGGGTGACCTGCGACCGCAGGGAGAACTTGATTGGCGGCCGCAGGGGAAGCTCTTCTGGGCCGGCGGCCGCTGGGGGAGCAGGCTGTTCTGTCTCTGCTCCCCATCCCTCGCGGGCTAGAAAGAGACCGGAGCCGGAATATGACGTCATATTCCGGCTCCGGTCTCATTAAGCTGCGCGTGAGGGAGGGGGAGCAGAGACAGAACAGCCTGCTCCCCCAGAACAGCCTGCTCCCCCAGGGGCCGCCGGCCCAGAAGAGCTTCCCCTGCGGCCGCCAGCACAGCGATCAGTCTGCCCACCCACAGGTACCAAAAAGTATGTATGTCAGTGTGTGTGTGTGTGTGTGTGTGTGTGTCTGTCATGCTGTGTGTGTGTGTGTCATGCTGTGTGTGTCTGCCTGTTCATGCTGTGTGTGTGTCTGTCTGTGTGTGTGTGTGTGTGTGTGTGTCTGTCTGTGTCGTCTGTGTCACGGTGTGTCTGTATCATGGTGTGTGTGTCTGTGTCATGCTTTGTCTGTCTGTGTCATGCTTTGTCTGTCTGTGTCATGCTTTGTCTGTCTGTGTCATGCTGTTTCTGTCTGTGTCATGCTGTGTCTGTCTGTGTCATGCTGTGTGTGTGTGTGTCTGTTTGTGTCACGGTGTGTCTGTGTCATGGTGTGTGTCTGTGTCATGCTGTGTGTGTGTGTCTGTGTCATGCTGTGTGTGTGTGTCTGTGTCATGCTGTGTGTGTGTGTGTGTGTGTCTGTGTCATGCTGTGTGTGTGTGTCTGTGTCATGCGGTGTGTGTGTCTGTGTCATGCGGTGTGTGTGTCTGTGTCATGCGGTGTGTCTGTCTGTGTCATGCGGTGTGTCTGTCTGTGTCATGCTGTGTGTCTGTCTGTGTCATGCGGTGTGTGTGTCTGTCTGTGTCATGCGGTGTGTGTGTCTGTCTGTGTCATGCGGTGTGTCTGTCTGTGGCATGCTGTGTGTGTGTGTCTGTCTGTGTCATGCTGTGTGTCTGTATCATGCTGTGTGTCTGTATCATGGTGTGTGTCTGTCATGGTGTGGGTCTGTCATGGTGTGTGTGTCTGTCATGGTGTGTGTGTGTGTGTGTGTCATGGTGTGTGTGTGTGTGTGTCTGTCATGGTGTGTGTGTGTGTGTGTGTCTGTCATGGTGTGTGTGTGTGTGTGTGTGTGTGTCTGTCATGGTGTGTGTGTGTCTGTCATGGTGTGTGTGTCTGTCATGGTGTGTGTGTGTGTGTGTCTGTCATGGTGTGTGTGTGTGTGTGTGTCAGTGTGTGTTTTTAAAAATAATGTTTTATTCACCTTTTTTTTTTCCAACGTCGTGCTTGTCTCTGCCTCTATGACTGAGATCATCAAGCTTGATGATCTCAGCCAATCCGCACCGACACAGGAAGCGCCTCTAGTGACCGTCTGAGTGTCTGTCACTAGAGGTGTCACTAGGAAGCAATGTAAACACTGCCTTTTCTCTGCAAAGTCAGTGTTTACATTCAAAAGCCTGCAGGGACAGGCTATAGACACCAGAAACACTACATTAAGCTGTGTGTGTGTGCGCCTGCTAGTGAGCTTGCTTGCTTGCGTGTGTGTGTGTGTGTGTGTGTGTGTGTGCCTGCTAGTGAGTGAGCTTGGGTTTTTATGTCAATGAGCTTATGTATATTAGTGAAATTGTTTGTCTATGAGGCTGTGTATCAATGAGCTTGTGTGTATCAGTGAGATTGTCTGTGTCTGCATGTGAGTATGCTTACTGTATAATTAAATGTTTTACTCTGAAAGGACCAATATATTATATTAGAAAAAGCAATATATATATATATATATATATATATATATATATATATATATATATATACATATATATATAACATAACTCTATTATCTGGGGTGGCAAGACATAGCCTTACATATTACATGCGACAATATATGGCGCAATGACTTATGGGGCTGGCATAGATTTTTTTTTCCAGGGCTGCTTTGTATCCCCAGTCCGGCCCTGGGCGCTGGTATTGCAGAATAATCTCTGGTTATACTGAGACAGACATTTGTATTGGCGGTATTACTGCAATACCGGCACCGGCTAGGCAGCCTCAAATACCTGGGAAATACTTCTGAGAAATACCTGGCAACCATAAGAAATACATGAGAAATACCTGGCAACCCTAAGAGTAGTGTGTAAAAATGATTTTTTTTTAAATCAATGGGCCTATTCTATGGGCCTGGGCCTGGGCCTGGAGCTGCTGCTCCATCAGCCCCTATGTTAATCCGGGCCCTGCATAGCAGCAGATGATCTTGAGAAAATACCTGCACCACACTTCACAGAAATTTAACTCAGTAAGTAAAAGTATTATGTGAGCAAAACTTTACTGTCTCCATTAGGATGTAGCAGCTACAGGGGATGGGTCGATCGATGATCAGCATAGTATACTGGAAGTGATGTGTGATATCATATGTCTACATGTTTTGTCCACTTTGAAACTTTGCCAAAGCAATATAGTTAGGGAAGAGCTAATGGAGCAATGCACAACTAATCTAAACCTCCTTATTAGGTTTAAAAGGACCTAGTGCTAGTCACATATATATATATATATATATATATATATATATATATATATATATATATATATATATATATATATATATATATATATATAAGGATGTTTACATAAATAAATAAAATAAAAATAAAAACAGTTATCAAAAAAGTTATAATTTGCCAAGTAGCTCATAACTAAAAATATAACTAGTTTTACAATTTAAATCCATACACTCATATCGACTACTCTACAATGTACCTTATATAAAAAATCAATATAAAGAAAGGTATTTAACCATAGCTACATGTCACGTGTCAGTTTCCTATCATGACAATATTTTATTTATTGTGCATTTTATATTATACTTTAACTTATTCTAGCACATTAACACGTCAGGGTATGTCACAATAAAATAGATTTGCCTGAGAGAGATAATAGAATAAATAGTTTGTCTATTTACAATATTTAGTATGTGCAAATGATCACAAGACATTACCTGAGCATTTATAATTGCAATTTTCAGTTCTTAGACCCATGCTATAAAAGAAAGTTATGATTGTAATACTTCATTAGAAACCAATTAGACATTACTTTTATTGTCATCACAAAATCAGAACTAGCCTCGAAACATGCAATGAGGCAGAAATGACACCATAAAATGCAAGCAAGTCAGTAATATAATCCACTGATAAAAACATAGGCCTCAATTAAATTTGTTTTGATCAGCATCATAAACCATTGCAAATGTTTGAACATGTTTTTAAATTATTTATCTACAAATAATCCCATAGACTTTAATGGTGATTTCTATAAATAAATCATTGGAAAAGTCAAATTGTAATAATTTCTGATGCTGATCTAAATTAATTAAATCGAGGCAATAGTTGAATTATTAGGTAGAAATGTAATTTCATCATTAAAAGGGGAATCGTAGGCATCATAAGAATTACAATATTGGGAAGAATTTGGGTATCATGTGTCCAGTTTTAAATGTGTTTAAAGGATGAATAAAATAATTGTAAATTATTGATGAGTTCTTTAAAATGTAAGTATTTTACGTGTAGTAGCAACTGATCTGTGCAAATGTTCTGTGATCTGCGTAAAAAGAAAGCAGCACTGTAAGTAGTTTTTCTTAGTAGTTTGATGGTATTGATCAGGGACGTATTAGCCGCGAGGCAAACAAGGCATTTGCCTTGGGTGGCATTTTCCAGGGGGCGGCAAAAAAAAAACGCCCCCAAATACCCAGGGCAAATGTCTTGTTAGCCTCGGGCTAACTGACAAGTCGGGCGGGCGGCTATGTAAAAATATGACGTGATATTCCGGCTCCCAGCATCACTCTGAGGGCGGCGCACGAAGGAGCAGAGCAGAGCGCTCAGGGGAAAGTGCTCCCTCGCCAGGGCCGACCGCCCAGCAGCCACTGGACCCCCAGGTAGAGCAAGAACCCCACCCCCCCCAGCATTCCCAAAGGAGGCTGGGGGGTTACATTTTAAAAAGAAAAAGTGAGTGTGTTAATGTTTGAGCGTGTGTGTCTTAGTGAGTGAGTGTGACTGTTAGTGTGTGTGTGTGTGTGTGACTGTTAGTGTGTGTGTGTGTCTGTTCGTGAGTGAGTGTGTGTGTGTTAGTGAGTGTGTGTGTATCTGTTAGTGAGTGAGTGTGTGTGTGTGTGTCTGTTAGTGAGTGCATGCGTGTGTGTATCTGTTAGTGAGTGTGTGTGTGTCTGTTAGTGAGTGTGTGTGTGTGTGTGTGTGTGTGTGTATCTCTGTTAGTGTGTGTGTGTATCTCTGTTAGTGAGTGAGTGTGTGTGTGTGTATCTGTTAGTGAGTGAGTGTGTGTGTCTGTGAGTGTGTGTGGCTGTGTCTGTTAGTGTGTGTATCTGTGTCTGTTAGGGAGTGTGTCTGTTAGGGAGTGTGTCTGTTAGTTTGTGTGTGTCTGTTAGTGAGAGTGTATGCGTCTGTTAGTGAGAGTGTATGCGTCTGTTAGTGAGTGTGTATGTTTGTTAGCTAGTGTATGTGTGTCTGTCAGTGAATGTGTGTGTGTGTTTAGAAGGTGGGGAAGAGGGGAGGACGCTTGAGTTTTGGCATGCCTAGGGCAGCACAAAACCAGGATACACCACTGGTATTGATGGTTATGTGTGTCTGTTTGTAAGCAAAAGGGTCTGTTTGTAAGTATGTGTATGAGTGGTGGTAGAACTGTGGATGTGACTGTAGGGACATATGTTGGAGTTGGGATGTTATTGATGGTAGAATTTTCCAAGTGCACAGCTCAAGGTCTGGGCCCCCAGGGTCTGACTGTGAGTATGCCCATAAGGCCCACCCATAAGTTCACCAACATGTTCCACCCATGAGTTCGCTCACAGGGAGTGGAGTGTGTAGGGGATGTGTATTGTGTTAGTGTAGAGGATCTAAAGTGTGTGCTTATGGAATGTAGTGTATAGGGATCCCAGTTTGTGCAGGTGATGCAGTGTGTGTGTGTGGTGGATGCAGAGTGTTTTTGTGTAAGGGATAGGAAGCAGTGTGTGTTTGTGTGTAAGGGATGTTTATGTGGAAGGCCCCCTTTCCCGTAGTGCTCTCCCCTTCCTGTCCCTTAGAGCTCTCCCCTCCTGTCTCCTAGTGCTCTCTCCTACCCTCTCCCATCCCTTAGTGCTCTCTCCTACCCTCCTCCCCCCATAGAGCTCTCCCCTGCCCCTTAGTGGTCTCTCCTCTCCTCCCCTGTCCCTTAGTGGTCTCTCCTCTCCCCCACCCCATTAGTGATCTCTCCTCTCCTCCCTCCACTTATTGGTCTCTGTTCTTGTCTGCCCCCCCAGTGATCTCCTCTTCCTCCCTTTCCATTAGTCCTCTCTCCTCCCCCCTCCCCCCAGTGGTCTCTACTTTCTTCCCCCACCTCCTCTTCTCCTCTTCCCCCCACCCCCCTTTCCATTAGTGATCTCTCGTCTCCCCTTAGGGGTCTCTGCTCTCCTCTGCCTCCCCCCTAGTGGTCTCCCCCCTTTCCATTAGTTGACTCTCCTTTCTCCCCCATTTCCATTAGATTAGGAAGGATACATTGAGATTTCTCTTGTTTTCAATTATGTTCAGGGACATAAATGAGCAAAGGGATCAAAATCCCCCACCCCGAAAATAAATTGTACTTTTATAATCTATACCTAGATTAATATGAGTTACATTTCGATGATTGGTTAGTATGAAATCCTATAACATATTTTATAAATGTAAGACTAATGCCCTACATTTTTAATTGAAACATGCCACTTTAAATAATTCATTATTAAAATGTAATGTGAAAAAAATATTTGAATAAGCTCTTTCTTTTGGATATTGCAACTTGTTTCAACATCATCCAATTTTGTACTTATTTCTAAGCCATTTAAACTGTGCAGCAGAGTACTGATATATAATTTAAATAATTTTTCTGCATGCCTTCATTCATCAAAACCTTGACAAAAAAGGAACTCAATGAATCAAGCGGCAGAATGAGTCTGTCTTTTGCTATTTTCTTTTAATACATTTTCTGTTGAATAGAAATATAATTGTCACGGGGCAATATCACACTCAAATCACATAACAAATGGATACAGACTTGTAATTAAACCAATAAAGGCACTTATTGATGAGGCTGAAAGCCAAAATCAAATTAAAAAGCTTGCAAATGGAGTGAATAAAACAACTGCTTTTGATAAATTAAAAAAGGAATCTTTAAAAAAAAAAAAAAAGTCCTTTTTTTAATATTCTGTGAATACTATAGCCACTAGACCCCATTATTTAGTGCAGCACATTACCTGACTTACCACAGGTCCCAATAAAGTAACGGTAAAGTTATGTATGGATATCAAGCTTGTAAATGTATTTAAAAAGATTCCAATATACTGTATAATTCAACGCTAATAATGAACACATGTCGTAATACGTGATATGTGACAAATGAAATGTTCAAATCGAACAAGTATCTAAAGTAGTTTTGTATAACGACATAAATGGTAATAGAACATTTTATATTGACATCATCAATCATACATTGATAGGTGTTGCGACCTGATTTTACTTATATAAATTATATGGCATATGATGGAGTAGCAGAAAACGTAGAAATGATACAACCATAAGGAAGTCCCAGGGTCTACCAGACCGGAATAACCAACAGGCTCCCAGAGGAGGTGCTACATTAACAGCCTAGTTGAGGGAAGAGGGTCGCAGTGCCTTGTGAATGTCTTCTGATCCAGATGGTGCTCAGTGCATGTAAAAGAGCAGGAGACACAATAGAGTGTAGTAGGTACTTATACTTGGTGAAGAAAATATAGAAATGTTCTTACAGTTTTTTGGAGCTTCTAATCAGCTCCAAATAGTAGTGCTTGGACGCATCTTGCATCTTGGGTGGTATGATCCCTGCCTGTGAATATACTGGTGCAGCAACAATTTTCCATAAAGTATGTAAGGACCCAGGTGTACTGCATGGGAGTTGGTGTGGGTAGTAGAAGTTCACCAATGCAGATGTGGCATAAAAGGAATATAAAAACAACCAATTGTGCTCACAAAAAAAAAAAAAAGTATTAAAAACAAAAAGGGATACTCACAAAAGGAGACCTAACATGTTTTTGCTTAATCCAAATTGCATAGGTGGTATAATCCCAACCAATGATATTTTTTTTACATAAAATATGAAAATACAATTAAAAATACACTTAACGTGTTTTGAGAAATCACAGGCTTTCTCAGAAGTGCTTTTGAGACACTTTTGAGAAAGCCTATGATTTGGCAAAACGCGTTAAGTGTATTTTTAAGTGTATTTTATTTTTTTGTGTAATAAAAAGAGTATACTTTTGATCTACTCTGGACCCTCCTTATTGCTTTTAGAAGATTTTATCCAGGAGGACTCCAGAAATATTATTGGTGGGAATTATACCACCTGCGCACTGCCACTGCTTTAACTAGAGATGAACAAATAGAAATAAAAATAATGTCACTGCCAAGGATTCCCTTTCCCTTAGTGATTATAGTTCCCAGAGTTTCTTCAGAAATTATAGCTGTGTAGCAGATTCACCACAATCACTAGCCAAGACTTAGTGTAGGGTGAAATAGGACTGGTTTATTGTCACACAGGTCATCCTTTTATACCTGGTGTCTCAATAGGAAGTCCCCATGAAGAACAAAATAATTTAAACATTCCCAGCGCCTTGGTGCCTGAGCAGATGATTTAATTAGCGACCAGACAACTTGGCACCCGGGATAACAAAACCTACAATAACTCTTGTTCTAATGCCCACATCCCCACACAACCAGTGTCCACAGGATGCTCGCTATGGATCACCCACTCTATCCAAAAAGTGCTCGAATTAGCGGTGGCTAGCCTAATTTAGATGGAAGTCAAAGTTTCGGCAGGTTGCATGGTGCTGGGTGGAAAGTCCTGGTCACCTAACCCAACAGCATTTTCTGCAAATTCATGCAGCTCCCCAAGTCCCAAGTATCATTGGATTCCTCAACATCTTCCTTATCTCCCCTTCAAAAAGTACCCTGGTAGGTGGTAATTGGACCGTGAAAGCTCTGGAAAAATTTTTAGCGAACTGTGGATGATCCGCGATCCAAGACAGAACGGTTGGAGGTTGCTCACCATCAGGTTCCCCATGCCAATGGTGCCTCCCTGTGGCTGTATGGCACTTCTGAGGGCTGCTAGGAAAGGCTCTCAGGGTGGTACAGCTGAGAGGGGAAAAGAAGGTGATAACAACTCTTTTGTGGTGAGGTGGAGGGCTACAAGACAAGTACAATTCCTGCGTGACCTGGTGGTCTGTCACTTTATTCTATAAGAATAATACTGCCCAAGAGAAATATTGTGATATTCTGAAGTATTGAGAAGAGAAGATTGATAATATGTTAGAGTTACTTGCATTTTGAATATTTTATGTTCTTGTTAGGCTTTTAGTTATCAATTTGTGTAGTTGTGAGGTTCTTAGTTCTTCTTAAAAATAAAATAAAAAATGCCTATCAAGTTAAAATTGAATTCAGTTGGATATGGCTTCAACAGAATACAAACTTGTAACATACACACAATTCCAAAAAACACCTGCAATATTAGATCTCTGAACCTTTTTACAATTGCTGGAAATTGGCTAGAAATTAGCCCAATCAACATTATACCATCTGTAATGTCAAAGCATGAGTTGGCGTTTGATATATGTTATGAGTTGTTTTTGTAAACGTTGGGATAACATTTATTGTAGGGTTTGAGTTGTTTTAGTACATGCTGGGATAACATTTATTGTAGGCTTTGATTTTACACCAGGCCTAAGCCATACAACTACTAGATAACCATCACCACAGCTTGACATAGGTCACCAGACTTCCCTCCAATTGATCAAAGTTAAAGGATTTCAAGTGGACTGATTACAATTACAGGGCCTCTAAAGAGTCCTGTATTGCTATTTGTCGTCACTACCTTCCCGCGTCGGGAGTGGGTCATTTGCGCCCCTGCTGCCTTCCTTGCATGTGGTAGCTGTTTGTCAGGGATTTGGTAACAGTCCCTATTCTGCTCTGTGTCAGTGTGTATCATGGTCTCTGTGGACAGGGAACAGTCTCTATTCTGCTCTGTGTCAGTGTGTATCAGGGGTTTTGAGGACAGGTGTCAATCCATATCTGCCAAGTGACCCTATGTAGGGGGAACAGTCCCTATTCTGCTCTGTGTCAGTGTGTATCAGGGGTTTTGAGGACAGGTGTCAATCCAGATCTGCCAAGTGACCCTATGTAGGGGGAACAGTCCCTATTCTGCTCTGTGTCAGTGTGTATCAGGGGTTTTGAGGACAGGTGTCAATCCAGATCTGCCAAGTGACCCTATGTAGGGGGAACAGTCTCTATTCTGCTCTGTGTCAGTGTGTATCAGGGGTTTTGAGGACAGGTGTCAATCCATATCTGCCAAGTGACCCTATGTAGGGGGAACAGTCTCTATTCTGCTCTGTGTCAGTGTGTATCAGGGGTTTTGAGGACAGGTGTCAATCCATATCTGCCAAGTGACCCTATGTAGGGGGAACAGTCTCTATTCTGCTCTGTGTCAGTGTGTATCAGGGATCATTAGGATAGGTGTCAATCCATATCTGCCAAGTGACCCTATGTAGGGGGAACAGTCCCTATTCTGCTCTGTGTCAGTGTGTATCAGGGGTTTTGAGGACAGGTGTCAATCCATATCTGCCAAGTGACCCTATGTAGGGGGAACAGTCTCTATTCTGCTCTGTGTCAGTGTGTATCAGGGCTGGGCTTTGAGGACAGGTGTCAATGTTAGGTGATTTCTGCCCTTTATGGATTAAAAGCAGACTCTGCATCAACTGTGCAATTTTCCATGGGAGTTTTGCCATGGATCCCCCTCTGGCATGCCACAGTCCAGGTGTTAGTCCCCTTGAAACAACTTTTCCATCACTATTGTGGCCAGAAAGAGTCCCTGTTGTTTTTAAAATTCGCCTGCCCATTGAAGTCAATGGCGGTTCGCGCGTTTCGCCGGTTCGCGAACATTTGCGGAAGTTCGCGTTCGCCATTCGCGAACCGAAAATTTCGGGTTCGCGACAACACTAGTGAACACGTTACCAAAAGGGTTAGTTATATATGTCTGATCAGTAAAGTAAGGTTGGGATATTATAATTCTACTGTGTGTGGGTTAACCAAAGACGGCCGGATATAAAGTCTTGGTAGTGGCAGTAAAGTGTGTACTAGGGTAATAGTGTAGAAGGGATTGCAGGGGTTAATTTAGTGGTTGCTGGGACCAGCAACAGGTAACCAGGGGTCTGTTGTCATTAACCCTTTCACTTCCACACTCACCCCATTGTCTCGTCTGGCCAATAGTCCATGTTCATGACAAACTGGCGGCAGCGTTGGGATATATTTAGAGATTTTTAGTGCTTGCTGGATTTTACCTGTACAGGGGGTCTTAGCACCAAAAGAAATTGCATACTTGTTTTTTGTATAATTTCCAAAGACCGAGCTCAGTGATGATTTCAAAGTGAAAAACAGTCCTACCCTCCCCATCTCTTGCTTTTCTTTCTCTATCCCATCTGTGAATATGGAGAAATATCGCAAGCAACACAAAGAGGTCTTGGAATTGTTGTGCCAAGAAAGGGATTTACCAACATTTGGCAAAAACAAGGCACAACTTATTGCTGACTTTGTGGAGGCTGACAGCCATGTTTTTCAGCCAGAGACTGACAATGAAAGGGTTACTTAGCTCCCTACTACTGCAGGAGCGCTGCTTACTAGAATGCCTAGTGGTTGTACCCCTCAAAACATTAAGGGCATTTGCTCAACGATTTTATTTAGGCAACTGATGGCTGCAAAACCTCAGGAGGGCCTGCACATGATGATCCAACAGCAGGCTGCAGAAAGAGAATCTGTGGAAAGGCTGGCAGAAAGAGAATCTGCGGAAAGGGAGGCACAAAGGAGACATGAGCTGGAAAAACGATTATGAGGCAATCAAATCTGCCTTGCAAAAACCTTTTAACCTTACTTCTGAGTCTTACAGAAAAAAGTTTAGGATTATGCAGCAAAGCCCATCATCCAGCTGCATTCTATATGTCGGAATGATTTGTGCCGGATGCTTTGTCACTATGCTCCAGAGGACACTGTTTGCGAACCAGAAGGGCTGATTGCTCTTGTGTGAAACTTTGAGGGACATTGTGAACTGTAATCGCTGGGAGGGAGAGCAGCGTGTGGATAAATATCTACCTGTAACAGAAGCAGGTGTAAAAATTTAAAAATGTATGCAGGCAATTGTGCTGGGAGGGAGGGCAGAGTGACCAAGCATGCCAATCTGTGCCAGAACCAGGGTTGTCTGTTGAATTGTATGAGTGTGTGCAAAATTCTGTACCTGACCAAAGACTGTCAAAGGTGTATTGTGAGAATGTACAGGAAAATCCTCCTAGAGGGGGGGGCTGAATTAATACATGTGCCAATATGTGCGTGAAGCAAATGTATCTGATTTGCAAACGTGGAGGGACAGCATGGCTGTGAGGGAAGGCATAGTGTGTGAACTTTACTCTGCGCCAGACTCAGCCAGTTCCCAAGGTACTGTATGTGTGAGGACCTGGAGTGAAAGTGAGGGGCAGGCACAGACTCAGCCTGTTGGTCCAGGGAGGATGGTCGTATGGAAGCATACTGGTGGGGGAACCAGGAACCTTGTCAGTTTATCACAATCACAACTCACGCATTCATCTAAGCCAGCTCAGGAGCAAAAGTCTGTCTCTAAGCAACGTTCTGATTCTGAACCAAAGGTTCAGAGTCTGCTAGTGCAAAGAGTCCAGCGGACAGACCCCAAAATGAAATAGATTATGAGTGTTGATACAGCGCAAATATTCTGGGAATGTTCATTGTCTGCTCTTTTGTGTGCTTACAGGGAAGTGCTGCAGAAATCCATTGGTTTCTTCCCCTTAGAACTACTCTAAAAATAGTGAGGGGGGAGACAATAAAATGTAATACCTGTAAATAAATAAAAAAAATACTTACCATTTTGTTTTTTCTAAAACCTTCTTTTTTTAGCCCCAAAAAAGGGCAAATAAAAATCCATAATACCGGTCGAACTTGTAAAATAAAAATAAAAAACAAGTGGAAAAAAAAAGTACCGAAAAAAAATCCAGACGCAAAAAAAAAATCCATCTTCACCCAGCGAGGGCACCGCGCAATCTTATAAAGCCTTCCTACACCCTGCAGTTTTGTTTAAGCCAACCAATAAGAGTGTTCTGATAGGTAAATACCTGACTGGATACCTGTAAGGCTCACTATTTACTATCAGAGCACTCTTACTGGTTGGATTAAACCAACCAATCAGAGTGCTGTGAGTCAAATTGCAGGGCATGGGAAGGCTTAAAAAGCCTTTCCCCACCCTGCGGAGCTCAGTCTTATTTTTATCTGGCCTTTTTGGGACTAAAAAAAGAAGGTTTTAGTAAAAAAAAAAAATCAAATGGTAAGTATTTTGTTTATTTACTTACAGGTATTTAGTTTTATTGTCTCCCCCTCACTATTTTTAGGGTGAGGCAGGTAGGTAGGGCTTTAATTTTTTTGGGTGGGAAAATGACTAGGGGCTTGGTGACCCCTAATCACCTATTTTTACATTTAGCCCCTACCCGTCGCTCATGGGTGGGGTGTGGGGGCAGGACAATAGGTCCCCATTGATGTCTTTTAGGGCCCATGAGCTGCAGGTGGAGGCCAAGGGGGACCCTATGTTCACCCATTTAATTGAATAGCCCTCACTCGTGGGGTACGGGTGTGGGCTCGGGAGGACACTGACCCCTGCTAGTTAATATATGCCCCACCATGGGGCCATTTATTGGGAGGAGGGGGCTTTGTTTGTAATTTTTTTACAACAGGTAAATTATTTACTAATACTAAGTCATTTTTACTTAGTATTAATAAAGTTGTCTGAAAGACCAATCTTGGTCTTTCAGCCTTTTGGTAGATAGCTCCCTAATGCTGTGGGAATTAATGAGCTGCCTACTAAGAGGCTGCAAGATGCAGCCCAGATCTGATCAGAATTTCATTCATTTTAATTAAATTTTGAACTGACTTAAAAGTACCGAATTTCGTCCTAACATGAATAATCAAACTTCTGTTAGAACAAAATTCAATAGTTTTGCCAGCGTCCTGTCAAAATGACAGGACATAGAAACATAGAAACATAGAATGTGACGGCAGATAAGAACCATTCGGCCCATCTAGTCTGCCCTAATACTTTCATTAGTCCCTGGCCTTATCTTATAGTTAGGATAGCCTTATGCCTATCCCACGCATGCTTAAACTCCTTTACTGTGTTAACCTCTACCACTTCAGCTGGAAGGCTATTCCATGCATCCACTACCCTCTCAGTAAAGTAATACTTCCTGATATTATTTTTAAACCTTTGTCCCTCTAATTTAAGACTATGTCCTCTTGTTGTGGTAGTTTTTCTTCTTTTAAATATAATCTCCTCCTTTACTGTGTTGATTCCCTTTATGTATTTAATAATAGGACGTTCGGTAATAGTAAAATGAGGCATTGCGAGGTCACGGAGGAAAGGGTGAGTATTGTGGGAAAATTTCTCTGACCGACAGGAAGTGGGTCAGAGCGGTTCAAGTGTAAAAAAAATACATAGTCCCTACTTTGTCTTATGTTTTAAAGAAAACTAGATTAGATAGGAAGAAATAGAGAACAGATCCTGAGAGAAGGAGGGAAGAGGAAGCGTTTAGGAAAAGGTAAGTACGGCATGACAGTGCCGCTTTAACTTACTTCTGCCTGATCTTCATTATGATGCAGAAAGCATAAGCGACATTTATCATGCATGCACTACAGTGCTTCTCACGGAGTAACATTAAAATGCTTCTTTATGAAAAGTCCTCACTTCTACTTTGTGCTAAGGTACAAAGCGAGTGTGACTGATTGACACCCAAGAGGGTGCTCTGATTGCAACCTAGACACTTTATAAATGTGCTGATTTCTCTTGAAATTGGCAGTTTTATAAAGTACCACAGAGGGGACACTCCATTAATATATTAGCAAGCTTAAGTGGTTTAAGGGTGTGAAGTGTTCTTTGCTTCTGCATAATTCACTGCCAGAATGTTGTCAGCCATTCATTAGTCTTAATTCTGTATTGCAACTTGCCTTGGCTTGCTTTAAAGAAACACTTTACTGTACAATGCTGCATTCCTAACACTACAGTGTCCCTCTGCCGCCTCACCTCTACAATGAATGGGATAAAAACCCTTTAACCATGAGTACATTCTGTGTTGTTTCATACGACTGCAAAAAGCCCCTATGGTGACTGTCTCAGAGGCAGCCAGTAGAGGCAGCCAGTAGAGGCATCATGCAATGTAAACTTCGCAGTTTCTCTAAACCTGCAATGTTTCACTTTACAGGGTTAAGAGGACAGTAATGAAGTGGTCTGGGTGCCTATCGTGTCCCTTTAACCCCTTAAGGACACATGACATGTGTGACATGTCATGACTCCCTTTTATTCCAGAAGTTTGGTCCTTAAGGGGTTAAAGCTCTGGATCTTACATATTTAAGGAAGTGGCTAGCTACTAAACGTATGCAGGTCAAAAAAGTTTGGTTCTTTTGTACCACTTTGATATAATTTTTAGTTTCAGTTTGGCAAAATGTTATCATGCTGCTGTTCAGCAAATTTTGGTACAGAAGCAACAGCAAAATGGTACCTATGATTATGCTGGCATGCAAAAATGGCTATAACATTGCCTAGCCTATAAAGTGATAATGAGCAATAAAGGTGCTTTAAAAACCTATTCCAAATATTGTGAAATAGCAGCAGCCACAGAATTATGCCAAGACTCCAAAACACTCACAATAAATAATACAAATTTACTGGGTGTTACATTTTTTTTCTATTTTTTTTTTAATTTTCCAGATGATGAAGGGTCCAACTGTTCCTGTCTTATGCCCAAAACAGTTCCAGGGAAATCAGTGCTAACAGCCGGTCAAGTTTGCTAGTCTTTTACAGGTTTCCCTGCAGGGCCCATAGTCTGTGGGCAGGAGGCTGGCAAGCAGGCCCCTCCAAGTACAAGTGGCAAGGTTACTTTCGTCACAGTCATATTCTGCTGGAGGGGCCCCCATAGGCCCATTGCTGCAGGTAAGAGATTAAGTGGCACTGGCAAGCAGCATCAGTCAAAAGATGATGTGGTACAGGCTGCCAGTAAAGAAATGAAGTGGCATAACCTGGCAGTAGGTAAGAGATAGTTTGGCATTTAGAGCTGCTGTACTGTGTGTGTGTTGTTGTTTTTTTCCAGGGGAGTGAGAGAAGTAATTACAGATCTCTAAAGTAGATGCCCAATACATGCACCCCTTTCATTGGCAATAAGAGTAGCAGTCAGGGGGTTATAATCCTCTCCTGCTGGTTTAGGAAAGTAACTCTCCCCACCGTCAGCCATCTACACCAAACTGAGGGTGATGTGAGCTGCACTGATTGGACTATATCTAAAGAAAAGGCTCTAAAAAAATGTATGTTCGTTTTCACTAACTGATAACATCAAAAACATGCCCACTTATACCATACAGTACTGTACTATTTTTTGTCTCTTTTTTATTTCATGTATACCAGCTAAAACACATTTGTTAAAGGGTTAGTGTTTATATATCTATTTTTTGTATATACACCTTAAATACACTGGTATAGTGCTGCACTCCAGCTGGGAGCCTGGAAGGTGGAGACACCAACCAGACTCTAAGTTTTGTGTGTCTTTGGTAATTACAATTTGTGGTGGGATTCTGGGAGTACTCATAGAGTGTATCCAACAGCTAAACTAAATATAAACTAAAGAATTTAAAGCACTCATATTTGCCACACTATTCTGTGCTCTAGATATATTTTATATCACCAGTTGTTCCAATTTTGTTAGATTATAGATAATCTGACAAATAATGTTTTAAATGCCGAGTGTGAATCATGTAGAATGAATGTGAATGTGAGTGTGTGTAGAATGTGTGAAATATATCCATCTAGATATACCTACATAAGTAGTTTTCTTTTTTTCTTTTGGTGTTGAAACATGTTCTAAAGGAAGCATATGAATATGCTATGATTGTTTGAAGAAGAGCTTTTGGATCCAGCAGAGGTTTTGTATTTTGTGTATAGGAAAGATGTGTATAGAAAGCTTGAGATCCATTCTACTAAAGCCAGCAGCTATTATCAGCTACAAAAGTAACCTACAAAATGTTTTTTTGCAGATAATACTTTCTACTAATGATTTCTTGACAATATCTTGAAGACTGCCTACACAAATATGAATAAAGTAGCCATAGAAAATCAGAACTAACCATCTAAAGTATGGTAAGCATAATAGACATATTGGTCTCAACCAATGGATCCATGGGTCATGGGTGGTACACACAGGTCATTAGCGAGCAGGACCTGAGTGGCCATTTATGGGCCATGCCATCAGTCTATGTCTCCTTCCAGTTGAGGTCTGCAGAAACTATAGGATAATTGTGAAGGTAAGCAGACTAACAATGTGGGATGTGTCTAATTTAAATGGTGAATATCTATTGGATAAGGCAAAGAAGTCTGATGGAAAGAGGATAGGAGTGATATCTACAAAGAAAACATAGATGATGCTAAAGGAGTATTTCTAAATATTTGCTAAAATGAGGGGTATGCCTGAGAGAAAAATTGAATTCAGATTATCTGTAGAGGGACTACAGACCAATTAAGTTGGAGGAGCCACTCTCTAAAGGAGAAACAGCCCTCAACTTGTGTCACGTCTCTGTTTAAAAAATAATATTTTTGTTAATATAAAAAACATAGTTGAAAAAAGTATGGAAGTCTAAAAAAAAAAAATATTAAAAACTGTATAAAAAAAATAAAATAATGCGAGAGAATAGAAAAGTATCTAGAACATCAATAAATGATCCCTTCTTGGATTCAGAGAGGTGCTCTGGTGGAGCTGTTACTTGAAAGGAGAACAAATTATGCATCTTGGTCACAAACACATTATTACTGAGAACAAAATGACATCTAAAATGTTAATTTTTCTCCCTTTTGTATCACACCTTTAAAGGTGCATACTGGCAAGTTCTATTTTGGAAAGTATTGTCTAAAGACAACTTAATAAGCACAGAATACATTTTCCTGAGGCAGGAATGTGTGTGTCCTCCTCTGTGGCCCGATAGCCACCCTGCAGAATTATGTTTATGTGTACAAATGCTTTCATTCCACGTCTAATCGGAGAGCTAAATGTTTATTTATTTAAAAACAATTTGAGCCTGCAAATGTTGTCATCATTACTGCACATTTTGGAATGCAGCCATGTAATTACAGAAACTCTCACAAGCACAATGACATGAGCTACATCTGAATTAAATAATTACAATGCATTAACTATGGGGAGGAATGATGCAGTAATCATAAATAATTCATTTTATATAGCCATAAGTAAGAATCCAGCATATTGTAGTCATTTTAAACCAGGTAATAATTACACATTTCAGTTCACTTACAATAAGGCCTCAAGTTGACAATTTGTGTTGCACTGTGTATATTATTTTGATTATATTTCTGACAGCATCATTTAAACAAGGTTACATTTATAGAGAATCCTAAAAAAAAAAAAAAAAAAAAAACTCTCAACAGTCCCGATTTCGGTCCCTAATCAGAGTTCTTCTAATTCTACCAATAACTTTTCACCTTAAGGATTTATTTATTACAATTTGACCACTTAGGCAATAATATTTTTCTATCTGCAACGTCTTCACTATTACTTATGCACTGCCTGTCTTGGTCCTAGTCATTAAGGCCTTGCAGGGATATTTCATTCCATTTAATACTGGTTATTCTCTTGTCTTAACTACCATTCACAAAAATATATATATATGAAAAGATAATTACAGAAAAAAAAATTATGTAAACAATAATGTGATTATAGCTACGCATATTACATGTATCTTTGTTTCATTTTGTAGACCAGTTTGGTTACCTTATACTGTAATCGTTATATAATAGGTTATGATTGTTTTATAACTTTGAGATAGCTTGTCACTGATTATATTCTACCATCATGTGCCTCACCACTAAAGAAGTTGTCAGAATAGGCTGCATTGTAATGTCCCCCAACAGGCTCCAAATGAGCCACAGCCTACCTTACTGATAATGTATGGGCCTCTTTGTAACATTACCCTTAGCAGTTGTATATAGTTCCTTTAAGTATTATACTGTTTTCCTGGATCCTAAAGGTCTTTTTTTTTATCCTAACTCCACCAAGAATATGATATCCTACCAAGTTGTGGCCCAGACAGGTTGCTAATAACATTGGGTTTTTGCAGTGCATCAAGGCTTACAGGGGTAATCATTCTACACACCAACTGGAGAGTCACTTTATCAAAAGAGATATATATTCCAGCACTCACCAAATTATCAGAGCCATTTACTTATAGGGCTCCTATAACCATGGTGGGAATAAGAGTTGGACTACAAATCCCCAATATGCTATATACATTTATATACTTTGAGTAAGCGGGACACACAACTGGTCTGCTGCCACCTCAAGCAATAACTGTGCTTGCCAGTCACTCCTCAGAACATATCATACCCTCTCACAACTTAAATTACTACTGCCTTCACTTTCAACATCCTTTCTAACTTTTCTTTCAGCTGTTGGTATTTGCCGACCTTTATATGTTCTTCTTCTGCTTCTGGATATTGCCACATCAACCACCACTGCAGCTTTGAGTTCCTTGTTAATCATCACTGTGTTAGTTTGGTTGGCCAGTACCTGCTTGTCTGTCTAGGTCTGGAAGTTACAATGGGTTCTAGCCCTGCACTTCTCAACTACCCTCTGTACATAGCTAGAGTCCCTTCCTTGTCTACACAAGCCAAAGAGCCCAAGAGGAAACAAGAAGGATACCTGCTGGGATTCTGGAGATTTGCGAGCTTCTTCTATGATCTCTCTGTGATAATGGATACACAAACTATCCTCCTGTTTGCTGTGAGAAATTATGTTGCCAGTTTTGGATTACCTACAAAAGAGTGCCTGGATTACTTTGTTGCCAAATCTACCTTTGTAGGGAAACTAAATAATGTTGGTAAGATTGCCTTTAACCCAAAAAGGGTGCTTGTTATGGCCTGCGGGTTCAGTTTTGTTTCAGTGTATGCAGACTTAGCCACACCTCCCCTGGCTGTAATTGATACAGCCTGCATGCAAACAGATTGCTTTCATTTTCAATGAGATAAAACTTACTTTAAACGTGTTTATCTCCTGCTCTGGGTCATTGTCCTGTTGCAACACCCATCTTCTGTTGAGCTTCAGCTGGTAGACAGATGGCCTTAAGTTCTCCTGCAAAATGTCTTGATAAACTTGGGAATTCATTTTTGCTTCGATGATAGCAATCCGTCCAGGCCCTGATGCAGCAAAGCAGACCCAAACCATGATGCCCCCACCACCATACTTCACAGTTGGGATAAGGTTTTGATGTTGGTGTGCTGTGCCTCTTCTTCGCCACACATACTGTTGTATGTTTCTTCCAAACAACTCAACTTTGGTTTCATCTGTCCACAGAATATTTTGCCAGTGCTGCTGTGGAACATCCAGGGGCTCTTGTGCAAACTGTAAACGTGCAGCAATGTTTTGTTTGGACAGCAGTGGCTTCCTCTGTGGTATCCTCCCATGAAATCCATTCTTGTTTAGTATTTTACGTATTGTAGATTCGCTAAAAGGGATGTTAGCATTTGCCAGTGACTTTTGTAAGTCTTTAGCTGACACTCTAGGATTCTTCTTCACCTCATTGAGCAGTCTGCGCTGTGCTCTTGCAGTCATCTTTACAGGACGGCCACTCCTAGGGAGAGTAGCAGCAGTGCTGAACTTTCTTAATTTATAGACAATTTGTCTTACTGTGGACTGATGAACAGCAAGGCTTTTGGAGATACTTTTATAACATTTTCAAGCTTTATGCAAGTCAACAATTCTTAATCGTAGGTCTTCTGAGAGCTCTTTTGTACGAGGCATCATTCAATGCTTCTTTTGAAAAGCAACCCCAGAACTGGTGTGTTTTTTTTTATAGGGCAGGGCAGCTGTAACCAACACCTCCAATCTCATCTCATTGATTGGACTCCAGTTGGCTGACATCTCACTCCAATTACCTCTTGGAGATGTCATTAGTCTAGGGGTTCACATACTTTTTCCACCTGCACTGTGAATGTTTACATGGTGTGTTCAATAAAAACATGGCAGCATTTCATTATTTGTGTATTATTAGTTTAAGCAGACTGTGATTGTCTATTGTTGTGACTTAGATGATGATCAGATCACATTTTATGACCAATTTGTGCAGAAATCCATATCATTCCAAAGGGTTCACATACTTTTTCTTGCAACTGCAATTCTGGTCGCACTGACACACCGTACACTATTATGCTCATATTTGTAACTGTAAGTATCACATTGCTAACACTGTTGCAATGTGTTACTTAATAATTTACACTTTACTCAGATTTTGAATTTTTCTTGCTGCTAAGTATGAGACACGTATGATTATTTAAGACATTTGCTTACACTCTGTTAACCTAATAATTGCCTCATCTATGCCAATGTATATGCCTAGTCGCTTGCTGATATACAAATCTACAATTATAGCATACATTTAATGCTCCCACTACATCTGGTTAAAACATATTAGGTGACCAGAATATTTCAAATGTATCATAATTGCCTTAGCAGGATTAATATACCTGCACATTTTTCGAAGTATGCTGGCTTACTAATTAATTTGCTTTTCCCTTACTTAAGTTACTTGCTTTTTTTTCCTTTTTGACCATTGTTAATATTAAATCACTCCTAATATAAGTAATAGCTTTGTTGATAGTACTTCTTTCACAAATAAACACCAAACTACAATTACTTTTTGCCTGTACACTCTGACAATACTTCTTGCCATAGAACACCTCCCACTTGCTCAAAATTGCATGTTACTATATCAGTTTAATATAATTTGCTCTTCTGTCACACAACTGTCTTATACAGTACTTAATTGTTTTACTTACTTTCCAGCCTATTCCATTGTGGATACTACCATCAGTACTTATTACACACCACAAACTGTGCACCCTTTGTGGGTTGAATTTATCACTTATAGTGGAGAGCCGGCTTTAAACAGTTTTATTAAGTGTAAATTGCTTGAACCATTGCTTAGATTGCTTATACCAGACTGGTCTACTATACAAGGGTTTCCATACCAGGTACCAGCATGCTTCACTACAAACTTCTATGAGATATTTTGAAATGCTATTTCTCTCCATTTATGTGATCAAGGAAATTGAATACAAGTGTTTATCCAGATGGCACTTAGATTCAGTTAGCCTTTCACATATATTCAAAGATAGATCCCAGATGCGTTCAAGAGAGTTCGGAAAACATGCATCACTATATCATATGTGGTTGACATGCAGAAAAACAATGGCCTTCTGGTGTCAATTCTTTTGGATATTATATTATAGTGACATACTGGATATACTTGTGTCTCCTGACTCAACTTTAGCTCTTTTGAATGGTAACCACTCTACAGTACACTTAAGTCTTACCACATTGCCCTTCTGCAATAACATCTGCACTGCTGGAAGATTGTGCATAGCAAGAAGATGGAAGGACGAAACCTCAACTATTGATATGTTTATGAGAAAAGTGAATTTCATCCATGAAACCAAAAATGGTCTGCTAAATTAGCCATGCACAATAAAACCCAACATATCTGGATCCAATATAAATCTAGGGAATTGACCTGAAAGATATCTTCTTTCCAAGTCCAGTTACCTTAACACCTCCCCCTACTTCCTCCGTCCCTTGTTTTTCTTTCTACCTCTCTCTCCTTTCTTTTTTTTCTGTAGTTTGCTAATTTGCTTAACGACATACATATTTACACACATTAATAAATTCATCAAGAACACTAACAAAATGAGAAAAGTTAGAACACAACGCAAACATTGTTATTAATATTTTACAATTAATTGTTTCATTATAACTATTTCATTTTTATTGTTAGATAATAACTTTACAATATTCTATTATCTCTAAAACGTGTGTTTCATCATCTGTTATATGGCTGATGTACTTTTGGCTCTGTACCATATCTCTCTTTTCTATAAAAACTATTTGGAAAAAAAAAAAAAGGTGGCCACGGGAGATTTGATTTCAGTTGCAGCTCTTTAGAGGACATTTGTGTATTCTAATGAAAGCAAAATTCTAATTAATATGCAACACGGTAGAACCACAATAACAAAGAAAGTAGGAGAGCATATTATTTCTGGTATATAAAATTAGCAAAGAATAGACATTTATACCAAGCACAAGTAGATGACAGATATACATTTCTAAATGATATCCCTTTTATTATCTAAAAATAAGAAACAAACGCAAGACATCTAATTACATAACATACAGTGTTAGCTGGTATCAAAATGCTAAAAACATAAGGCTCCAGGCCCAAATGGCTATTCAACTAATTATATCACTTTAGCAGAGGAATTTGACCCACATTTAACTAACTTATTCAAAGAGATTATGCATAAGAGAATAATTGCTAAAGAAATGGCTACATTCCATTATAACAGCAATAATACAACTGGAATATTGCTACAATAACTGCAAATGTTAGCTTATTATTTTTGATATAGCACTTTTCTCTAACTACTTACTTGAATTAATTTAATCTTGAAATGATTCACACAGATCAGTCTAGGGTTGTCCTAGATTAGAGCATGAGAATTTAAATGCTACCTGTCATTCTCTTAAACTTTTCCATGTATTTCAACGAGAACATATCCCATACCTTTAGGTAGCATATCCAGTTAATGGTTCTAACCTAAAATATTTGATATCACTATTGGGACGTGGCAGAGAAGCTAATTTTCACCACTTGTTTTTGCACTGAAGTTTTTAGCCATAGCTATAAAAATAATTCTAATATTCTTCAAATTAGTCTCATAGAAATTAAACTTAGCTGTACTTTCAGATAACTTTTTTTTATATTTATAATGCAGCCAATCACATTTCTCCCTAACTTTTCCTTAGGTGATGTTGCTTCTAATAGGAGTGAGGTAATTAAATTATCACAAGCAATACGTATAGGAGATAATGGTTAGATGTATGTTCTAGATGTAGGTTTCTATTTAATACAGTGTGTTAAAATGCCAGTTTGTCATGATGTTCATTAGGCAGTTTGGTTTTTACATATGATATTTTTGACAAAACTCGTACACATGGACATCTAGTAACAAATAAAATTGTAAAGCACTGAACAGGTTTGAAAATGGCTTAATATAAGACTGATCCTATTCCTTAAGTCAATCAAGCTAGTATTTATAGTGCAACCTTTTGTAGCAGTACCATTACAACACGTAAAGGAACACTCCAGGCACCAGACTAGCTTCACCCCCCTCCCCCTGAAATTTCAGTAGCCAGATGCTAGGGGGAGAGCTGAGATCAGTGCTAGAGGCAACTTCGGGGCTAAACAGTTTTAAAATTGTTTAACCTCTGAAGGCAAGAATGCACCCAGGTGCCTCTTGACACCATAACAACTTTATTTAGATGGGTTTGTTCTTGTCTTATGATTTCTTTAATTCCCCTTTAATGAATCCATTTTAGCTTACAACTCATCCAAGGACACTTTTTTCATGTAATTCCCTTCAATGACTAAATCAGCATCTTTCCCATCGTAGTTATGAGTTTATAGGTCCCCTGGCCATATCGCTGGCCAATGCTGTAAACATAGAGTCTTCAACTAGAACTTGAAGGTTCTTCTAATATAGCAAAAAACAAAGAAAGTATGCAGTCAGTTTCAGTATGTAAATGAAGCTTACTGCAACATCTGGAAAGATATATATAGCGCTATTGTGTCTAAATATAGAACCTGGCTATCAAAAATAATATGGTCAGAGACCCCAAATAAATAAAGTATATACAAGTGATCCTGCAATCCTATGCCGACCCAGGATAGTAGAGATAAGGAGATAATAGACCTAATATTCACACTCACCCCTAATAGTACGCTTTATTATGATCTGCCTTAGGGATGAGAGTATTGAGTAGCTGAATCTCCATAATCAAACCATCCTAGGGAATATCCTGTAAGCCTAGGAGCATACTTCAAAACAGAGAGAGATAGGAACTGAAATAGAAGTGTAAAGTCAGTCAAAATCAGACTGATATTTTAATTTAAAAAGCCTCTCTCCCTGTAAAGCTAACTAGACAGGCATAGGAAAGAAAAAAGAGAAAAACAAATAAAATTCAATTAAATTAAATAGTGATCATGGTGCTCCAACACCAGTGCCCAGTGCAGAAAAAACGCCCAACGTACGTTTCGGTGCTAAGGAGATGCACCTTCGTCAGGGGCCAGCAAATAACTGAAATGGAGCCTCTTAAATACCCTAGCTACCAGAAGACATGATTACCTTGTGTCCAATAGGATGTGGGGGTGTGTGTGTCCACAGCTGACTGGGATATCCTGGTTAGAAGACTATTGCCGCCAATACTAATTGCGGGAATGGAGGGGGAAACCCTAGCCGATCATGTGACTCATTAAGCCATGTGTCACATGACATATCCGGCAGTAAACCTATCTGGGCGTAGCTTATCCTCCCCAAATGCTACCGCCCCTCAGCCTCACATGGGAGGGTTCGTCATCATCGATCCGTTCCTGTCCATCATGCTTACGTGGGCGGACCCCATGTGACGATACGGGCGGAGCTGAGTAGTCTCCGTGCAAGGAAATGCCAAGACTTATCGCTATTGTAGCTAGACACCCACATCTCCCTATTAGGTCCTGGCAAAATCACAGTGTGTATGCCATAAGATATTAACACAAAGCCAAAATGTTGTAGGAGGTATGTAGGTCTAATATCCAGTGGAAAAAAGATCCCATACAGCGCTGATGAAAAGTGTCTTAGTGAGCTTACAAAGTTAATTCTTATGAGCACCGACTATATGGTATATCTATTGTACTGGATACTAAGTGACCACTGGCTAAAATGCTCAATTAAAGTGGTACATTCTGCCCATGTATACATCATATTGGGTATACTAGAGGTATCTAGTTCTAAGTGGCCAGATGTTAGTATGGTGGCCAGGTAAATGCATAACCCACATTCTTGTGTCAAGAGACCCTGGTAAGAAATAAACCTTCAACACATTCCTAAAGAACCTAAATATTATACTCATTGTGTGGTTATTATCTTAGGACTGTCCTGGCATTCATAATTAAAAGGTACTTATCCGGTAATCATGTCAAAATTAAAGAACTATGTATAAAAATAAAACAATAAATGATTCAAAATGAAGTATACTCATTGTGAAACACAACACGCTATATTTACAAATTTACAAGTGTATCAGGCCATGCAGACTCTATCCGGGTCAGTCTGTACAGCTGTCACATCGAAGAAGGTCAACTATATGTATATATATAAGAATACCTAGGCATCCTATATAGTGTCAATGGTCTGAAATGAAGGGTGTGTATGAAAAACCTTCGTTTAGGCCCGAGGGTGACAAGGATTTGAGCTTATAAATCCAGAAGCTCTCCCTTTGGAGTAGCTTCTTGTCCGTCTCTGCGTAACACCGGTCACCACTGCCCCCTTTGGGAGGTGTGGATGGTGGATACACAGGGGCATAGAACGTTCTGTTCTTTGCTTTTTTCTTCTAATATAGTACTAAATTGTTGTAATTTAAAAACTATCTGGAGAATAGGGTGCATCCCGTGAATGACAAAGACAAACTTGATTTAACCCCTTAAGGACCAAACTACTGGAATAAAAGGGAATCATGACATGTCACACATGTCATGTGTCCTTAAGGGGTTAAAGGAACACTATAGGGTCAGATATTCCTCACCCTATAGTGTTTAGCCCACCATTAATGTAGCTTGTCCCCCCTTAGCCCACCTATAAAAGTTTAAAACTCACCTTATTTCCAGCGTCACGTGGGTCTGCCGGCGCTGGCTCTGCCCCCTTTGTGACATCATCAAAATAGCCGATTTTTTGCTTTAAATTGGCTAAAATCGGCACGGGGTGGGGCCAAATGCCATTTTGGTCAATCAGAACCTCCTTATACATATGCATTTAAATAATGCATCTCTATGAGGAAAATTCAACGTCTCCATGCAGAACGTGGGGACACTGAACGGCAGTGCTGCTTTTTCGGTATCTGAAGAGTGGCCACTTGGAGGTGTCCCTAGAGGCAATGTAAACACTGCATGAAAAAAGCCTTACGGGAACTATTATACTCACCAGAACAACTACATTAAGCTGTAGTTGTTCTTGTGGCTATAGTGTCCCTTCAATTTAGTTTTATTTTTGCATTGGCAAGGGGAATTGTTTCAGCAAACTCTCTTACATCTTAATGAAAATGATGGATTAGTTCTGCTCTGCACAACACTTTTGTCCTGCTTGACCATCTTGTGGTTGACAGTGACTTAAAATTCTTCTTTAGATCCTACTTCTTGGGAAATCATCTCTATTATTGCATGTCATACATGACTTCCTTCCATGAAGGTATGTTGTATTTTAATGACACCAGAAAAATAAAAAAATAAAAACATTTGAAAGTTCCGCATCAAAATGGATCAAAATGTCACAGTGACTGCTGAAACTTCAATTAAAGTCTAATAAATGTACCTTAGAAAAGTCCCGTAAGTGCATTTTCCTGGTATTCAATATTTTTTTATGTATATAAACAAGGACTAGACAATTATTGACATCAATCTCAGCCCACAGTCAATTTTAAATATGTTTTTTCCTTGGTGCTTTATTAAATTATTTGGGATGGAGAACAAAAGAAGAGTTGAAGGAATAATCATGTAGAAAGGCTAAATGATTAGAATGGAAAAGAGCAGAGACTCCATTCTCCGTGACTAGACTAAATATCTAATATAGATATGATTGTGGAAAGACTGGGATACACATTTGATGGTATGTTGAATGTTTTTCCCTGTGTCCCAAGTTCCATAAAGCTGGTACATGTAAAAGATGCATGTGGACAGAGGAGGGGTTTAAATGGGGAAAAGAGACATTTGGGATTTTGTTTGTGAGGATATATGGAATGTAAATTAAGTTTGTTTTTAGAAATGTAGAGTAGAACTGTATGATTAAAGCATGAACTTGCAAAGGAGACGCACAGTAGTTCATGAACACTTTTGAAGGTAGCCGATGCTAGTTTGCTGTATAGGAGAGATTGAGGGGGAACAAGCTTGGTGACATTAGCAGAGTTGTCTGCTAAAGCATGAATTGTTGAATTGCTCAAAGGGAAATTCTAATATTTAGCTCAAAACAGTTGAATAAAAAAAACATTCCCCTATCATCTTTGCTATCAGTTAAGGAATTTAGCCTTAGGTGTAAAATTCACTTTTTAGGCCAGATGGGCAAAACTGAAAAGAGTGCTGAGAGAATAGATAAAGGTGAGTTATCGTGGATCAATATAACAGATGTTTCTGGGTGTTTGGTGGGTCCTATTGAATGGGTATTGACAGGGGTTATAATTGGATTACCGGTTATGAGACTGTGATCAGAAAGAGGAAAAAGGAGGATGGAATACTAAGAATTTGTACAGTGATATAAAAAAATAAGTGGAGTCACTATCATGATGTGTTAGGAAGATGTCTATTAGTTGAGACTGTTAAATAAAACCATTTTCTCCATCTTTAAGACTTGCTTCACAGTTTTTCTAACTGGATTCAACCTCTTTAGATCTTTCCCCTATGCTTTGTCCTTAGGTAAATCACCTTCTTTTCTTTCTCATCTGTTAATGAATTCTAATGCTGGTGTTTCCTTTTCCATACTATATAGATCAGCAGGAAAAATATTGCTACCTGCCTTGCTTCCATGATTCTTTCTTTTCACACACATGAATCTTCTAGTCTAATATTGCATGTTCCGTTCTTTACATGCATATTTTTTCTTCTCTTTTTAAGAGTGTTCTGGATGGACACTTTTTTTCTCTCATTGTCTGTGGTTACAGTTAAATGTATATACAGGTAAGATTTTCTTAGACGAGCAAGGTTTTATTCTGCTTGCTAAATAGTACATATTCTTATAGACTTCATTGGAGGAATTGTTATACAGAAAGCAAAGTAAACCCTTATTCTGCTGAGAGAAGCAATCCCTCAGTGTCATATCCCATTTTGTCTCAAACTTGTATTTCAAATGCTATAGTGCCCTAGTCCCACATTAGATTTATCTCCCTTATAACTGCAATAAAACATTTCAAAAAAATTGTAAAAAGCTTTTTACTCACCTTGTTTCCAGCGCTGAGACTCTCTCAGAACTGCTGCCCTCTTTGTTTCTTGCAATGTCATTGTGAAGATGTTGCTTATTGGCTTGTCATCCAGTCCAGTAATCCTCATAGAGGAGCATTGGGCCCAAGTGAGATTCTAATCAAATGCTTCTCATAGGAAACCACTAAATTCAATGCTTTTCTATAAGCACTATTTAATGACATTTGACATTCTCATGGATGTGGAAGTCACATGACAGAGTTTAATTTGGTTGGTACAGTGGAAGTGCCTCCACTAGAGGTATGTTTAACCCTTCAAGGTAAACATTTCAATTTCTACAAAGCGGTAATATTTTACTTGAGGGGTTAAAACTACAAGACCATTGCTCCCAGTCCCAGACCATGCCATTGAGATGTATTGGTCTGGCTGGATGTAGTGGCCATTTAATAAAGATATAAATAGAAATTATAGAAATAGAGTATTCCCTATAGGTTGTCTGATATGCATTATATAATTAGTATTATTATTATTATTATTATTATGATATTTATCTAGCTCCATCAAATTCCGCAGCGCTTTACAATGGGTGGGCGAACAGACATGTAGTTATAACCAGACAAGTTGAACACACAGTAACAGAGGGGTTGAGGGCCCTGCTCAATGAACTTACATGCTAGAGGGAGTAGGGTAAAATGACTCAAAAAGATAAGGATAGTATTAGACTAGTGACACACTAGTGACGAGGAATCAGTCAGGAGCTATTAACAGTTTCATTGATACGCTTTTATGAAGAAGTGTTTTTTTAATGATTTTTTTAAGGAATCGAGACTAGGCGAGCATCTAACGGAGGAGGGAAGCGAATTCCACAGGAACGGTGCAGCCCTCGAGAAATTTTGAAGGCGAGCATCAGAGGTGGGAGTACGGACAGAAGATAGACTTAAGTCTTCAGCAGATCGTAAGGGCCTAGACAGGACATACTTGTGTATAAGGGAGGATAGATAGGTGGGAGCGTTATGTAGCGATTTGAAAGCAAGAACCAGATTTTTAAATTGAGCTCTATATTTTATTGGAAGCCAATGTAGGTGTCACAATTCGGGGAACCCAACACGCTAACACACACACACACAGAAAAGGTGCAGTACCGGACCTTAGAGTGGCCGGGCTAAGCACACACAGAATAGTCAGGAGACAAGCCGAGTAAGGGGAACCAGAAGACAGTATAACGAGAAACAAGCCGAGGTCAAAGGGTAGGAGAAAGTCACAAAGTCAGATTAACAAGCCAGAGAGTACGTAACCAGAAAACACAAGTTCAGTATCAATACTAGCAAGCAAAGACCACAACAGGGCAGGGAGGAACAGGAAAGGTAAGTATTTAAACCATCAGGTTAATTCTGATTGGATAATTTCCAATCAGAATTAACAATCACACGTGGGAGCCTCCCCTCGCAGCCGCCCGCGGGATCCCGACAGTAGGGACTGACAGAAGGGTGAGGCATGGGAGGTGCGGGCAGACAGGAAGGTGAGCCTCGCTACCGCATTCATTATGGACTGTAACAGCGCAAGTTGGGAGCATGTAAGACCACTGAGAAGCGGATTACAGTAGTCAAGGTGAGAAAGGACAGTGGAATGGACCAACATCTTATTCGCATCTGGCGTTAAGTTGGGGCGGATGCGCGCAATGTTTTTGAGATGGAAATGACAGGATTAGGCGATAGATTGAGCATGAGGCTTGAAGGAGAGGTCGGAATCAAAGAGAATACCTAGGCAGCGAGCCTGCATGGTGGAGCTGATGGTAGCACCGTTGACTTGGAGGGAGACAGACACAGGAGTAACAACACTTGAGGGAGGAAAGACCAGAATTTCAGTTTTGGTCAAGTTTAGTTTAAGGAAGTGGGCAGCCATCCAGTTAGAAACAGCAGAGAGGCAGTCAGAGACACTAGTCAAGAGGGACGGGGAGAGATCAGGAGAGGACAGGTAGATTTGCGTGTCATCTGCATAGAAATTATATTGGAAGCCAAAGGAGCTAATGAGTTTACCAAGGGAGGAATTGGGGTAACAGTTGCATGTTTGAAGGGCGATGGAAATATACCAGAGGAGAGAGAGAGAAATTGAGAATTTTAGAGGTGGAGAAAGACAAGAAGACAGAGTACGGATGAGATGCAAGGAAATTGGATCTAGCGAGCAGGTGGTGGGGCGGGAGGACTGGAGCAGAGCAGAAACCTCTTCCAATGTAGCGGGTGCGAATGAACATAGAACAGCAGAGGGAGTGAAGTCAGGGGAAGTATTGTAAGGGGAAGAAGACAGATGAGAGATCTCTTCTCTGATTGTAGAGATCTTGTCAGTGAAGTGAGTTGCAAAGTCTAAGGCGGTCAAGTTAGTAGGTGGAGGAGGAACAGCAGGGCGAAGAAGAGAGTTAAATGTGTGAAATAGTCATTTGGGTTCGCGGGAGAGTGTGGTTATGAGGGTATTGAAGTAATTAGCTTTTGCAGAGGAAAGAGCCAAGCTGAATGAGCTCAGTATATATTTATAGCGGAGAAAATTAGATGCACAGTGAGACTTTCTCCAACAGCGTTCAGCAGTTCTGGAGCATTTTTGGAGGTATCGAGTGAGCTTGGTGTGCCAGGGTTGTTGTTGGGGGCACCTGTGGCGTTTAAATGTACAAGGTGCCATGATGTTTAGTTGAGAGGAGAGGGTGCAATTATAGAATGAGGTTGCAGAACTAGGACAGGTGAGGTTTGAGATAGGTAAAGCTTGGAGATTAGTGGAAAAATGCTCTAGGTCAAGACATTGGAGGTTTCTGTGAGAGTGATGTTCAGACGGTGGTGTCAATTGGATCTTAGGTATGCCAATGTCAAAAGTCAGCAGATGGTGGTCAGATAGAGGAAAGGAATATTGGAGAGATTAAAGGCAGTACAGAGGTTAATGAAGGCAAGATCAAGAGTGTTTCCAGCTGTATGGGTTGCTAAATTGGACCATTGCGTAAGGCCAAATGAGGAGGTTACAGAGAGCAGACAAGAGGCATCAGTGCAATTGGGGTTGTTGATTGGGATATTGAAATCCCTAAGTATAAGGGAAGGAGTGCTAGATGAGAGGAAGTCGGGAAGCCATGAAAAAAAGTGCGCAATGAATAGTCTAGGATAACCGGGGGGGCAGTAGATGATAGCAATTCTTAAGGAGTGGGTTTAAATAGGCGGACAGTGTGAACTTCAAAAGAAGAAAAGGATAGGGCAAGGGGAGTTATGATTGGTTAAAAAGTACATTGAGGGGAGATAAGGATGCCTATGCCGCCTCCTTTACAGTTGAGTCTGGGAGTGTGAGAGAATTGTAGCCCACTAAAACATAAAGAGGCAGGAGTTGCGCTATCAGAGGGGGACAGCCAGGTCTCTGTAAGTGCAAGCAGTGTGAGTGAGTTTGAGATGAAAAAGTTGTTGTAACGGACCGTTTCAGCAGACAAGGGGTTAAAATCCATTTAGGCGATATTCCCCTTTCAGACATAAAGGCAGCTTCAGTAAAACACCAACCTCCTGAACCGCATACAAGGGAATGCTCCAAACTCCTGAACTGCATACAAGGGAATAAGGTAGCACTCCAAACTCCCGAACCAGAACCTCACGAATAGCTGCTAGCAGACGAACAGGAAAAGCAGATAATCAGCTTACACTCCTGGCAATCAGTCTCTAACAGCATACAGTAAATCCCCCCAAGAATGAGACAAAGCTCTGTGTTGAGGGTCAAGCAGTGGTCTGGTTTATTATGGGCTACCCGCCCAGTATTTATGCAGGTCTCCCACTTGGTGGACACTCCCCTAGGGGACCAAATGGGAGACTGTAACAAAAGACAGAAAGGTATCAATTTAGGACATACAGTCACAATACTTTCCCACAATGCATCCTGGCTTCCTCCTTTCTGCCCTGGAGATAATTGAGAAGTGATTCAATTATCTCCCAGGACAAAGGCAAACCGCCATTATGCACGTGGTGGGCACAAAAACATTAAAACACTTTAAAATACAGAAAGTCAAATTTTATACATAAAACACAGACATGTCACACATCCCCAGATAGCTGGGATCTGAGCGCACAAAACTACCGAATAGCGCTCAGATCCTATTCACACAGTTCAATTGCCATGGAGCCAAAGTCTTTAATTACACGAATTGGCTCCATGGCATAGCTATCTGTTCGGTAAACGAACAAAGACCACCCTGCATTCGTCAATTAAGCTGCGGTTAACCGGAGCTTCAGGGAGGTAAATTGGCGGCACACTCCAGCTCACAGGTGGTCGCTCCTTCGGCAGTTTGTTCGGTAGATAAAATCTACCGAACACCCCGGCAGAAAGGCACGAATAAGCCTTTCTGCAGGGAAAATAAGTATTTTAAAGTCTGGTCCATAGTCCAAAGGCAACAGGCGGGCAACCAGGCTTCTCCAATGCAATGTGGCGAGATTGCTCTCGTCACAGTTGTGTATGGTTGTTGATTTTAAATTACTGCAGATGGAGCGGGCATTCCAGCGTGCACAATGAATTTTGGTAAGTGAGGGTAAAGGGCAGGGTATTGTGATGAGGTTTCTGGGGTTTCTGGTTGTCTTAGTGTGTGTAGTGAAGGTGAAGGGCCCTGGATTGGGAGAGACATCGCCAGCTGCTAGAAGTAGGAGGAGAGAAAGTGACAGGTGGTGTGAATGGGTTTTGTCTAGGGGTCTAGGATGAGATCGATTGTGGGTCGGAGTGAGAGAGTAGAAAAATGAGTGTAAGGCATGAGATGAGAGAAGGTGGGAGTGTAGCAGAGAGGGGCAAATGTAAATGTGGATGGGGATGAGTGAAGTGGGTGTAAGGAGAGATTTTTATACTGAAGGAGACTGAGGAAATAAAAAGGAGGAGAAAAAAATCATTGCTAAACTGTGAAAAATAAAAATTTAAAAGAATTGGAATATCAAGAGCAGGTGAAGGTAGAAAAAATATATAATAAATACATTATTATACTTTTAGTAATTATATACTTTACCCTGTTCCTATCTGCTGTTTTGATCAGCTGTTTTTTAGTGTATGCCTTGTAAAGTCACAAAATAAAGGACGATATATAAATAAACATTCACCTATGAAGCACGACATTGGTGATTTCAGTAAGGAATTTAATCTGTAGATGCTCTGTTCGCTCCTGTAACTGCTTCCCGAGCTTCGTTCACATGAATCTTAATGAAGGACCTGACTTGTAAATACTTGACTGGCTTCTGTAATTTCCATTTCAACATAAATAAGTTATTTAATGTACAAAAAGTGAATTTTTTATTTTTTATTTGGTGAAAGTCATAGAAATAGGTTCTATTTGTAACTTTTTTTCTACTTTATTAGTCTCAATCTTTAAGTTTTGAGAAAAAGCATTTGTAAGAAAGCAATTAATGGATAATGATAAATAAGTATCAATAGGATTTTAACAATGGAGAATTAATTTGAATAATAATTTATTCATATTTACATATGTCATTATATCACTAGTGGTAAAAATTTTATTATTGTGTATTATGTATGCTGGTTACTATAACAAAATCGTATTGGTTGATTGTATCACAATATTACTTGTTTGTTAAACATGTGACCTCATTTTGGCAGGCATATTCCCCTCCACCCCATCTAATTAACTCCCTATATAAATTAGATTTGTGTTTGACGTAATGTTTGGCAGTTTAATGAAAAGCCAACATTACTTTATTGTGTGCCCATCTGAAAAGCTTAAAAGAAAAAAACTCTGGTCGCCCAGTCCACTTCATCTCAATGTCACCTGTCCGCTTAACTTGTAATGTAAAACATTGCAGTTTTCGAGAAACTACAATGTTATCATTGTAGGGTTAAGTCTTCCTTTGGTGGTTGTCAGTTTCATAGCCAGTTGAGGTGCTTCCACGGCACAGACTGAGTAGAACTTGGTTATGTGAAACAGAAGCCCTATAGGAAAGCATTGACTCTATGTTTTCCTATAGAGAATTTTTAATGATCCCGTGGTCAATAAATACAGGTTTTATTTACCTGTTTCTAGCTACGAGGCTCCTTCGGCACTGGCAACAGGTAAGTAAAACTTTTATTTATTATATTTTTGGTCACTGGGGAGGGAGGACATATAAATTAGTAGGGGTAGGGACTCTATATATGTCAAATGCTATAGGGTTCCTTTCAATTGAAGGAGTTCTGTATCGCTATTTCTTTTCCATACTGTAGAAACCCTACCTGGAATTGTACATCTGTTATGACCTTGTGCCTGGACTTACTAGGCATTGAATTTATACATAATTTTGCTTTACCACTAAGGAACTGTGTTATTGCCTATGGTATACAAGACCCTGCAAAACTGATAAGTCAATCTTATGAGCGAATACTGCACACAGGTAAGTCAAACCTACGAATGAATACTGTATGCAATAATGTAATAATGGTTCTATATCGAAAAATCATAAAGTAGTACCAAAATGTTGCCAAATCTGCTTACAACCTGACTGGTTTACATAAACTCCTCCTGGTTCTCTTACAGTTAAACTTGAAAATACATTTTCAATTTCAAAATATCAATGCCTCTTATGTAAAAATGGAAAAACCTCTTAAATGTTCTGTTATTTTTAAGTAAAATGTAATGGTTCTTTTTGAATAAAGGTAAGTATAAGTTAGCCTGGTAAGTATGTTTATCCAGATTGCAAAATAATTTGCTATATTTATTTAGACATTAAAAAAAAAAAAATTCTTCTAATTTGAGAGTGTCAAGGGTGTATACTTGCAAGTCATATGCTGACTTCAGCCATGATATATTAACATGAAAGAATCATGAATGCTAAGTCCATTATCCATAAACTCTGAAATGCTTTGGTGCAAACAAACTGTGTCATATACTGAAAATTGTCATGATACTAGGTATAAATCTAGTCTTCTAGTCTTGAATGTTCATTTAGATTCCATTACATATAGGCATTTTCAATAACTGTTAATGATGCCAATACGAAAGAGAGCAAGAAGCCACATTTTTCTAGAAAAATAAAAAAAATGTCTATGGTTAGAATAATGAAAGATACATCTGTTCATTACCAGAAAAATTTGCAATGACAGTCATGTTTGCAATTCCCTGTTATTATGCTATTTTTCTTCTTTTTCAGCCAAATTAACTATCATTATTTAGCAGTGTGACATATTAAAATTGAAGCAATTAGATCCTTTGCTTTTTTCTTCATGCAAATTAATGCAATCCATTGTAATTTTATCCTCCCTTAACTAATTCTTTAACTGGATTTACTTATTACCATAAAATGTTGAAAGAGAACAGAGATTTCTAGTGTTCTTGCAATATATAGTCAGAATAATAAGATTAGGCAGTGTTATATATAATTTTCTTCTTTACTTGAATTAGGAAATATTTATTGAATCGTCAGTCATTCTAAGAAAAGGGATGGTGAAAGTAACACATATTGTTCCTTAGAATTGTAGAGGACCTTAGTTAAAGGGACACTATAGTCACCAGAACAACTACAGCTTATTGTAGTCCCTCCAGGACTTTTGCTGTAAACTCTGCCTTTTCAGAAAAAAGGCAGTGTTTACATTAAAACCAAGGGCCACTTTCAGTGGCCACTCCACAAGAGGTGTTTCCTGGAACAGGAGATGCTGAACATTGCAGGTAGAGACGGATTGATTTAATGCATCTCTTTGAGGAGATGCTGATTGGCCAGGGCATTGTTTGACCCTGACCCCATCCAGCCTCCTTGATGATCTCAGCTAATACAACACTTTCCCTGTGGGGCCAGCGCTGGACCAACAATGGCATACCTGTAGGGGGCTGGAAATAAGGTATGGTTCAACTCTTTCTAAGGGGGAAAGTGACCTGAATGATGGTTTTAACAATATAGTGTCAGGAATGCACGATTGTGCTCCTGACCCTATAGTGCTCCTTTAAGTCATACACATCACATACCTCTAAGATCACTGCTGCGATGATTCTCTAAAAGGAACAATATTCTCTTCCAAAGATTTTCTTTACTTTTTCTATTTCCTTCCTAATAATGTAAAAACCTGGCTCTTTACCTGAAAATTACACTTAATTTAGATGCTTGTTTTAAGGATTTTCTGTGTTTTACAAGACCTAGCAGCACAGGAAGCAAGAATAAAAAATAGCACTGCTTTTGTACACCTCATCGACTGAAGAAAAATCCTAATTAAATCTAGAGACATAAATTCCTTAAGTTAAAGATTCTTTGCAGAGATAGTCTGGAAAGGGACATGACCCAGGATCAAACTAAATCATAGGAACCGAAATAAGGAAACAAAGTGACAAGATCCACCATTGGTCTCATTATCCATTCAATGCATCCTGTTTATTTTTTTTTATTTTTTTTTTTTATTTGTAATGTCAGTATCAGATGTTCTGTAGTGGTGTTAAAGGAGCACATCAAGAACCTTTAGGCATTTTGAATTCTAAGATAAAATAATTACCTTACTTATGTATATGGTTGAAATTGATAGTAGACATACACTTGGGGATACAGCTAACCTATAGAAAGGAACAATAATATTGATTTATATTAATACAATTGCTACATCAATTGCTACTTTGTGATGAATAATACAAATTTATTTGCTGGATGTTACTATTTTACAGTGTTACACATAGCCACCTCGTGTTCCCTTCTATAGGTTAGCTGTATCCCCATGTGAAGTGTCCTATTAATATTGTAAACAGGATTGAGTAAAATCTTGGGATAGCCAATGAATTGAGTAAAATGGTTACTTCACGCACCATGACCACTTCAGTTTCAATTTGAATTCATTATGGTACCTTGAGTCTGTGCATTTCACTTTAAAACACTACACATACAGAGTTTAACTCCTTTGTTCATTTAGGTCTAAATCCACCTCTAGCAGCAACATTGTGGTATTATTAGCCAGCCTAAAACAAGACTTCCAGGCTATTTAATGTCACCAGGCCTATATATCAGCCATAACATTAAAAACACCTACCTAATATTGTGTAGGTTCCCACTAGTGCGGCCAAAACAACCCTCTAAAAGTGTATCTAGCACCAAGATATTAGCAGTAGATCCTTTAAGTCCTGCAATTTGTGAATGGGGCCTCCGTGGATCAGATTGGTTGTTCCAGCATATCCTACAGATTGGAATCAGATTGGACAGATGCTGAATCAGATTGAGATCTGGGGAATTCAATTCCTTGAACTCTTTGTCATGTTCTTTCAACCATTCCTGATCAATTTTTGCAGTGTGGCAAGGCGCATTATCCTACTGAAAGAGGCCACTGCCATCAGGGAACTCTATTGCCATGAAGGGGTCTGCAACATGCTCTAGGTAGGTAATCCATGTCAAAGTAACATCCACATAAGTACCGGGAGCCAAGTTTTTCCAGCAGAGCATTGCCCAGAGCAGGGCCGGATTAAGAGCCCATTCGGCCTGTTGCTGACAATTATGATGGGCCTAATTACAGAATCTTATTGACAGAACACTAGAACATTTCTACCTACCAAGTGTCATGTAGCTGGTGGAGATGGTGCTGGAGAGAAACTTACAGGATATAGCTATCAAAAAACACATACCCTATTCTAATCTCTCGCTTTCATCATTCAAGTATATCCATACCCTCTAACAGCAGTGTCCAGTGAAGCAGGATTTCGGTGGGCGTGATACGAGTGTGGGCCACTGATGGGAATCATGTAAACCAGAACTGCCCAAAGGGACAAACCTGTCCAAAAAGGGGGCATGTCTGCATGGAGAATTAGATGGTTAGTCTGATAAGAATGCTGCCTGCCAATCATGCAGGATCACCAACCAAGGGTATGCTGTGCAAACAGCACCCTGAACATGGCATAAATGCATCTATTGATGCGCTAGCCCTATGCTTTCTAAGGACTGCCCCAGGGCACTCGCTGGTCCACTCCTCTCCTAAGCTTCTTACTAACAGGCAGAAGCTCCTGTTGTACAGTTTGAGACAGAGAAAATGTGTATGCAGTGAGTGTAGAAGAAAGGGAGCATGCCACAGTAATAGAGAGATTAAAGCAGCAAGAGCCTTTGCTTTTTACAATTTTTTTAAATCAATTGTCGTATTTCATAGCCCCTATGTTAATCCTGCCCTTGCCCAGAGTATAACACTGCCTCTGCCTGCCTGTCTTCTTCCCATAGTGCATCCTGCTACCATCTCTTCCCTAGGTCACCCTGACCTAAAAGAAAACATAATTTATCTGACCAGGCAAACTTCTCCCATTACTCCAAATTTTACTTCTGATGCTCACGTCCTCATTGAAGGTGCCAGTGGTCATCATGGGCATTCTGGATGGCCTGCAGCTATGGAGACCCATACCAAGCAAACTGTGATGCACTATGTGTTTTGACACCTGTATATCATGGCCATCATTACATTTTACATAAGTTTGAGCTACAATAGCTCTTCTGTGTGATCGTACAGACAGGCTAGACTTCACTACCTATGTGCATCAATGAGCCTGGGTGCACATGACTCTGATGCAGTTCACCTGTTGTCCTTAATTGTACTACTTTTGGTAGTTACTAAACACTATATACTGGGAACACTTCACAATACTTGCTGTTTTGGAGATGATCTGACAAAATTGTCTAGCCGTCACTATTTGGTTCTTGTCAAAGTCCCTCAGATCGCTTTGCTTGCTGTTTTCCGGCTTACAACACATGAAATTCAAGAACTGATTGTTTACTCCCAGCCTAATATATCCCACCTATTGACAGGTGCCACTGTGACAATATAATTAATGTTGCTCACTTCACCTGTCAGTGGTTTTAATGTTGTGGGTAATCAGTTTGTGTGCATATATATGTATCTGAAGAAAACACATGTCCTTACATCCAGCAAGAGAAGAGTCTTGATTCCAGGCAGGACCAGGTAAGAGCACAAACTATTGCAAGTCAACTTGCCTGATTACCTAAACATAGGGTCCGGATACTGATGGGCTGCAGTGGTTATGATGCTTGGAGTAATCCTTTAAGTATATTATTTCACTGATGCAAAACACACTATTTAATTATTCATTTTTAATGCATTTAGAGTTTGGGGTTTTATCTACATGCGGTGTGTTTGCTTTATTTGCATTCTGGTGCCCACAGGTGATCACTTAAAAGCATTGAGGAGAGTCAGTGAAAACAGTTTAAGCAGTAAGTATTGGAGTTAGCATGTTCATATCCCATCTTAAAATTATTTTAAGACTCACACATACTGGGGTACTGTGACTAAGAGTTTGGTTTAACCTCGATATGGCCATAAAGTGTAACTATATCCCCATATTTGTTTGCTAGGATAGGTGATTTCAAGTAGCGTTGTAAGATTTGTCTATGTGTGCGCTGTTCCCTTAAAGTGTATTTTGTACATATTTTGGGTTGCACACCAGCAACACTACTGGTAAATGCATGTTCTGTATGTCTGTTCCCCAATCCCCATTCATTTCTGTGTATATTTGGAATTCAGATAAGATTTATTTTGAGTCTGTCTCTCCACTGCAGGTGTCTGCTTGTAGGTGACCACAAGAAATCATACACTTGAGGAGAGTCAATGAAAGCTGTTTAAGCAGTAAGTGATGCAGTTAGCATGTGTATCTCACTGTTAAAATTAGTGTAGGACCCACCGATATTGGGGTACTACAACATAGTGGTGGGCTTAGCACAATATGGCCATACGGTGTGACTACTTAACTAGATTTTACCTAGCATTGTAAGTTTTTTTAAACTATATTTTTTTGTGCACTGTTCCATTAAATCCCAGTCCAGAAGGACACATATGCCTCATTTCCACTGAGCAGATCGGTTCGGTTCAGTTCGGTACGGTTCGCTATTTTGGGTGTTTCCATTATGAAAGTGGTCCATACAAGCGAACCATACCAATCCATTCAGGGTCCTGCTTCAGATGTAGGGCCATAGAAAATGGAACGGTTCGGTTAGGGCAGAACTACTATACAATACATTGATTGGTGGACAGGAAGAGCATGTTTTCTAAACCCTGCATGGCCCTGAAGGTCTGACTTGCAGTGGAAACGCTCACCAGAATGGGCTGGTCCATTCTAAACCTTCCAAACTGTACCAACCCGAACCGATCCGCTCAGTGGAAACGAGGCAATAGTCAACTCACCTGGCTTTACATATTAGCTCATTTTTATTTTCCATCTCATTTAAAAATTATTTTCTAAGGACTAGTGGGGACATAAGATAAGATATCACCCTATACAATGAAGCATTTGAATTGTTATATGTTTTGTAAATACATTTGTTAAAATTTCATGGTAAACTCAATGACACCTCCACTCATATTTATTATGCCCATCTATTCCCCTTTTCTGTTTTCCATTTGTTTGCTTTTTTGTCTTCTTATTTATTTTATAATCATGTACTTTTTTCAACATTTATTTTGCATTAGCTTTAATGAATATAATTAAAAAGCTCACAAAAACAAACTGCATGATACATTTATCTTCCTAAAGTGAAACAATATATGTTCAAAACAGGATTTTATATTCAAGTGTCCTGCTTTAATTCAATCATGATTATAAAGATAATTATATACTTAGGATAGAGTCAATCTAAATTAATAAGCATTTAGTACTACATAAATACTTGTATTAGTATTTTTTTCTCCTCTTTTAAATGCTAAGTGTTCAGATTCCCAGAGAATAAACATTTCAGAAATTATGACAGCTACCCTTGTTTTTTTTTTTTACAATGTTTCATTTAACTTTGAAATAACAATTAGTCTTCCTGATGTAACAGCATATTTTAGATTGCAGATCATATATCACAATTGATTGGTATATATTTATATATATATATATATATATATATATATATATATATATATATATATATATATATATATATATTTTTTGTCTGTGTGAGCCAGTTAATATTATTGTAGCATAAATTGTATTTTTCAAAAACAAAGGACTGATATGAAAATTATTTTAGCTTTTTTGTTCTGTTTTATTGCCTCAATATTTTTTGGTCTTTAATTTTTTTATCACTGAAGGATTATTTTTGGAACTGATGCCTCTTTTCCTCCATGTCATGTACCATGTGACTCTAGCGCTGTATCTATCTATCTATCTATCTATCTAATTATATCAGAATCCAGTTCAGGCAAGGTCTTGAGAGGACTGGAAGAGGTGGCAGGGGGGAAATTGCTAAATGTTACATTGGTGACTAAGGAGTCATGTGAAATATAGTTTACTTCTCTTAGACATGTTCAAATGTCTGCAAATTATCTGTCGTGCTGTGCAGATCTTATGGATGGGAATACTAGAAAAAAATCTCTAAGTCACTTACATTTGAAATTTACTTTAAATTCAATTTTTATTCCAAATTTAATAAATAACCCTGTAGGTTTTGCTAGACATATTGCTTTACATGTATTTGTTCATCTCCTAAACAAATGTAACTAAATAAGATGTGATTTTAATACTCATCCTCCATACTGTTCTACAATATTTGATATAGCACATATACATAAAGATTAAAATACGTAATTAAAATTCATGGGTCGTGAGAGGGGGCATGGCTTGACCGGGAACCAAGCTGGACGTGCAAGCCTAGAGCTCCTCGCCGACCCCCAGTACCAAACGCTTACAAAGGCCAGAAACCCACAAAATGTTCCTCTTCACCCCCTCCCCAAAGAAGCATGGACAAACGCTTACCGTGGAAACCGGCTAAAAAACAGCCTGACAGAGCCGCCACAGTGCTTGACCTCCTCGCGGCTTCCCGCCCAAACCGCTCAGACCTCCAAGATGGCGGCGGCCACTCCTGCAAACTCAAACTCTCCCCAGTCGCTAGGCCCCGCTGTGCCGGACACGGCACAGATATTGCTGGAACTGGCAGCTGTCAAAAGTTACCTGGCTCGCGAATTAGACCGCAGCTCAAAGGCGGTAATGGCGGAGATACACGCGCTGGGACCGCGGACTGCCGAATTGGAGCAATGAATGGAAACTACCACAACGGCCCACAATAACATGGCCACACATATTAATTTACTTACCACCCGGCTGGAAGCTTCGGAAACAGCGTTGGAAGACCTCGCTAACCGATCGCGCCGCAATAACTTGAGAGTGCACGGCTTGCCAGAACAGCGAGACAAAGGCCCGCTGGCACCCACAATCCTAAACATTCTGCGACCTCTATTGCCAGACATTCCAGAAGAACACTGGCACATTGATAGGGCGCACAGGGCTCTGCGCGCCCAGAGGGAGGACAACACGCGGCCAAGAGATGTAATCATTTGCTTCCTCCACTTCCAAAGCTATACTGCAGAAGGCCCGAGATAGCCCTAACAATATAAAGATGGAGAACTCACCTTCTTCCAAGACCTGAGTTCTCTCCAATCACCCTCCAACGCTGTCAGGAGTGGAAACCAGTCAGAGACCTGCTCAGAACCAATGCAATAAGGTATGCCTGGGGACACCCCTTCAAGCTGATGGTCTTCAAAAATGGCAGGCCCCACATTCTAGCACCAGTGGCAGACCCGGCTCCCTTCCTCCGAACCCTGGGCATCACGCCACCGGAAAATATCACGCTACCGACTACCAGTATACCGGCTCTCCAACACTTACCAAGGGACTGGCTTGTGGCTACGGAGTGAAGCGGGTGGCCAGATGACACCAAACTCCACTACAGAACCAGCCTAAAGAATGCCGTACCCAGACTAACGAAGACCCGACACCCACATTTCCCTCCACACCCACTGGACACAGACTCCCCCCCCAAAAAAAAAATTAATGGGTTGTTTATAAATATGTCTGATTCATTTTTGTGTGAAGCCTTTAAATTCACTCTTAGAATGCATTGTTTTGTATCCCTGATAAAAAAAAGTATATATTTATTAAATTTTCAATAACAAAAAAGACATTAGGGTACAGAAATAAAGAAAAGGGGGTGTTTGTGGTTACAGCATTTGGGACACAATACATCAAGTTACATATATACATGTGATAGACAAGCGTGATCAATCAGCACTCCCCGTATTCATGCCAGTCTTGTGGCTCAGGTAGCTTGCTTATCCAGAGCTACAATTATAACCTATTATAACCTATTATAAAAAAGGGGGAAAAAAGGGAGTCATTGAAATCAATGCCTCCTATCTATACCCCTGGGCCTCTTCTTAGCCCCCATTGCTATGCTCTATTGAAATGTTACCTGAGGATTTTAGTGGGGTGTATGGTTTCGATCATTTCTTTCCTATCAGTCGCTGTCTCTGGTGTAAGGGTGATAATATTTTGTTTTGGGAAATGTGGGCGGCTCGGGTTTAGTGAATTCCCGTCTACCTTTGGCCACCATGGACTCCCTACGAGGGAGACCCTCAAGGGTTCACAGTGAGTGCAAGCTACTTTTCCATTGAGTAAAAAGAGGGAGGGGGTCACTGGAAAACTAGTGGTTGGAATACATATGATATAGTGATACTGTTAATTTAACTAGATTGTGTATCTAAATGGGTAGCCCTCGCTATGCTCCTATACCTTCTGTCTATGGGGTTTAAATTGGTAGTATCGGCACCAGTGCTCCCATATATGAGAGATTTTGTTTTTATGTTGTGGTGATACTGCTGATGCTAATTTATATACGTAATTTAATCAGATCCTATCCATAAGGTATGCCTCTGTGGGGCACTTATTCGATTTAAAATTGAGTGCCATAAGGGCTCTGGCCTCCAAGATTATTTGAGCTACCAGCGCCTTTTCATGCATATTCCACCGGGGGTGGGGAGGTCTAGCCATAAACAGGTCTCATCCCTGGCATCTAGGGTAATGTTAATGCTGTTCAGTAATTTGGTAACCAATGACCATAGTGGTTGTATGTGTGCACATCCCCACCATATGTGGAGCATGGTTCCTTTTTGTGTGTGTCATCGCCAACACTTATCTGAGGTATTAGGATATATTCTATGAAGCTTGTAGGGCGTCAGGTACCATCGGTACATTAACTTCCTATGTGCCTCTATGTGGGAGTAACACACTGTTTGTCCTGCTAATGCGTTGACTGATGCGGACCATTTGGTAGGATGCATTGTTATGCTACTTTCTTTTTCCCACTGTGGGAATTTCAGGCACTGTGTGTCTGAGTTCGCCAACAGTGCTTTGTAACACCAGGAGAGTAGTTTAGGCTTAAGTGGGTTTTCCCAGCAAGTATGTAAAAGCTCCTGTTTCACACACTTGTCCCCACCAGTAATCTCCTATTCTCTGTCCACATAATCCAGCAACATACCGTAATGGTAGGTGGTATGTCTGTTGTAATTCTGCGAAAGGGGTAACTTTGTCAGCTTTCAACAGTTGGGAAATTTTAGTGATACCTGCCTGCTCCCAATATGTCAGTGGGAGCCATGGTAGAACTGTAGACAGGGCTTGCAGCGCTGTGTAGCGCGTATCTTATCCCATGCAAAAATTGACAATTTTGTAGTATGAGGGAAGAGACCACAAGTATGCTAACAAAGAGTCATTAGGCCAGTATCCCCGTTCCATGTCCACTCACTGCAACTTCCCTCTGGCTGCATGGGCATTTACTGCTTGTGCCAGTAGGGCTGCTATTCTATAATTAGTCACCTGTGGCATTCCAATACTCCCTATCTTAAATGGTCTATAAAGAGTTGTTTTTGCTATTCTTGCTTTTTTGTTTTCCCATACAAATTTTTCGAGAGTAGATTGGGCTTTTTTGCAGTATGGCGGCGGGATATCTAAGGTTAACATACAGAACAAGTATAGTAATTACGGCAATGCCATCATTTTCACAGCATTGATTCGTCCTGCCCAGGAGAACATTGTATCTCCCCATGAGTTTAGTTCGCTATAGATCGGCTCTAGGAGCGGTACGTGGTTGAGCTTGTATAAGGACTGTATTGTTTTGGCACTCGCACTCCAAAATAAGTCACTGACTCCATCCTCCAGTCGAATTGAAACATTTTCTGAGTTCCTCTGTAATTTAGTGAGAGGTATTAATAGGCAGAGCCTGTGTCTTAGTTGTGCTAAGCTTAATAAGAGATATAGCAAATGTGCCTAAGATGTGCATGAGCCTTGGAAGGGAGGTGGTCGGTTGAGTGAGTATTAAGGGTATATCATCTGCGAACAATGACAACTTGTGTTGCTTCTCATTTATGTCTACTCCCTGGATGCTGGAGTCCTGTCTTATGATTTGTGCTAAGGGTTCTAAACAAAGAATAAAAAACAAGGGAGATAGGGGGCACCCCTGCCTTGTTCCATTTGTAATTTGGAAGGGAAACAATATAAACCCTGCATTGGTATTGTATGCTTCTGGAGAGGTCTATAGCATCATAATCGCTGTTATGAATGCAGCAAGAAAGACACATTTTTTCTAGGGTGGCTTTCATGTACAGCTAGTTGAGCCTATAAAAGGCTTTTACTGCATCCAAATCCAACAGCAATCCCTCTTTTTTATTTGTGTTTAAATACTCTAGGAAGTTTAGCAGTACTCGAGAGTTATCTGTGCCTGGTAGAATTGTGCAAATTCCTGCACTATCTGGTCCAGGTTCACTAATTTTTGGCCAGAGGAGTTGGTAGTATATGATATTTTGGTGGCCCTAGTTCTCTTTTTGAGTTAAGAGGTTTCCTGTCCTATCCCCCTGTTCGAAGGATGTAGACTTAAAGCGCCTTAAGTAAAAGTTCGTCTTAGCTACCTCTGTTTCTTCTAGCTGTGTTCTTGGTTCTTTAATCTCCTGAGACTACAGTTCTAGAGGTGTCTGTTTATTTAGTATATCTAATTCTGTAAGGCGTTTAGTGATATATTTAGTAAGGTGGCCAGCCTTAGCTCTGCTAGCGTGTTTAATCAGCACTCCTCTTATATATGCCTTGTGGGCTAGCCATATGGCTTCTATTGATGTGTCTGGACGTGAGTTAAGCTCAAAATAAGAGGTAAGTTCTTTCCTAACATCTTTTAATATCTGAGGGTCAGTGAGCAGGTGCTCATTAAGACGCCAGGTTCCTTTCCCTTTAGCTGGGAATTGTTCATTAAAATGGAGTATGACCAGAGCACGGTCCGACCAGGTTATTAGCCCTACTGTGACAATATTACTGATTAGAGAAGTGGGTATGAGGAATCGGTCTATTCGGGAGTACGAGTTATGTGCCATGGAGTGGAATGTGAAAGCTTTTTCTCGGGGGTGCGTTACCCTCCAGGGGTCTATGAGGATCTGGGTAATATTTTTCAAGTTTGCCTTCCTGCTGGAGTCTGTGGATGGTGCCACCATTAGTGAGATAAAAATATAAATGGCGAGAGCACTCTAATAAAGATTGCACGTTACCCTTATTGCACACTTGGTATATTGCACACTTTGATATATAGGCACTTTAACCACTCCTGTAAATATAAAATAAGGATAACCGCAGCATAGGGTAATAACGTAGCAACTCAGTGTAACTTAAAATAATAATTGGTTACACTCACATGGTCATGAGCCACTTGATAAAAGCTGGCTCAGACTAAAGGTGTTTCAGGTAAATGCACGTGGTGGTCAAACTCCAAGCTGTCTCCCTTCTGTGGTCCTTCAGGTTACGGCTGCTTTAAAATACTCCAGGATGCAAGAAGTCAGGCAAACAAATTATTGGACACACTAAAAGGTAGCTTATAAAACCAAATACAATAAAACATATATCTACAAAGTCCACTTGAGCATGGATTGAACCTAACGCGTTTCGGCAAAGCCTTTATCAAAAGTCCATCCTTCACCTTCCTTCTTGACTATTTAAATATTTTTTGAGTTGGCGCCTTTTCCTGTCCATCATGACGTTATCATAACCCCATTCCTGTTTCCGGCGTCGTGGCTACATTCTCAGTTCCGGCGTTCGCTCTGACAACTTCCGTCTTCTTCTCATGACGTCACGACGTTGTCTCCATCCTAACGTCGTGACGTACATACTGTGGGACGGAACTTCTTCCGATCACATTATCCTTGCCCTCAATAAATATGAATTACCAACTGTCCAAACAGGGCAAAGGGAACAGTTCATATACAATAAAACTTCTTCATGTAAGCTTACATCATTTGGGCATATATTCATCACAATATATTATAAAACTGGATACACATTCCAGAATAAAATGAAGACATACATTTATAATATTAGATATCTGTGCGTCCATTAGCTCCAGACAGCCTCTCCAGCGTGGACCGGGATAACCCACACCGGTCTGAGGGGGGGGGGGGGGGGGTAACGGAGCTCCTGCTGGGAAGTAGCTGCTCCTGGGCATCCCAGGATCGGGAGATCGGCCGCCTCTCCCGCCCGGTGAGCACCAGGCCACACTTGCCACGCGGAGGTAAGTAAGACTCTGTCGAGTTGCTGACCACTATTAAGAATAAAAAAGAGAAGTAGATGGCGCTTACACAGTAATCAAAACACAGTACTGGAGTGGAAAAAGGTGTTCCCCAACACCCTAGAGTCAAAGTAATAAAATAAGATATTAAGAGCAACAAGTGCCAAATACACACACCACTCCCTGTGTCTAAAATGAGAGGTAATAATACTTATACATATACAGGTACATATGAGAGATGTTCCATGCAGTCAAGTCCTATAAAGACAAAAAATACAAAAAATACATAGTATAGACTGTATGTATAAAAAGAAATATATGAAAGTGATTGAATACACTCACGGATTCCAGAGCCGTGCCAGGCTCTGTATATAGTGCCCAAGGGTGCCTTAAAAGGCTATATGGAGAAACTTGGATGATGTCCCCCAGAAGCAGGAAAAGCAGCAAGTGATGATAAAAAAAGTATTACATTTATTGTAAATAAAAGTTTAAAAATAACTGTGCAGGTCCCATATGGTGACACACAAAATCACAGTAATGCAGACGCGTTTCAACTCAGTCCGAGTTTTCATCAGTGCATAAAACATCCAGCTGCTGTTCCGTTTTAAATTCTCCGCTTATTCTGATTGCCGGTCACATGGGCGGAAGTTCGGGTGGCCGGCGTCTGACGTCACTTCCGGTATTTTCGGCGCTCGTTTTCTGGCTTCATTCTGTTTAATGCATTTGCCCAGTTGAAGCTGAAGACTCCACATTGTGAATGGGCACTTTGTGTAGTCCTTAAAGTGCATACATATAAGCAATAGCTTGTAATGGGGAAAATGACATGATTATATATACAGATAACGGAGAATGATATAGTAGAGGGACTTAATGGCTTGATAACATATAGATACATAATGCATAATGTCAATATTAATTTGTTAATGCATTTGCCCAAATGATGCAAAGGTCTCCATATTAAGTATGGGCGTTTTTCATATCTTACAAAGTACATTCATATAAACAATGATAAGTAGAAAAAATACATTCATATAAACAATAATTAGTGGAAAGGAAATAATAACATAGTTGTTTATATAAATAGCAGCAATGAAGCAGAGTATATATATGTATTAATAAGTAACATATGGGCACATAATATGAAATGCCTTAAAGGTGTATATCACCTCCAATTTGTATGAATATAGCCCCTGTAGAATAAGATTGGTGGGATGGAAGGGCCAAAAATATAAAAATGAATATAGATATAAATGTAAAGAGAGTATCAAAAAGTATAAAAAAGACTATGTAAGAAAACTGTATTTGTAAAAAATATATATTATAAAAAAATATATATATATTATAAAAAATGAGCCAACTCAAAATCTAAATTTAGGCCATTGGGGGATAAAGTATTTAGTTCGAATATCCACCTACTTTCAATTTTGCATAGTTCTTTAAAATTATCTTCCCCCCTCCAATCTTTTTTCTTTTGGGCAATGGCAATGAAATTAACGTGTGAAGGATCACTATTATGGCATTGTGAAAAATGTGCAGAGACACTGTGTTTAGCATACCCCCTCTGTATATTACCCAAGTGTTCCAGTATGCGGGTTTTTAAAGTTCTCGTGGTCATTCCCACATACTGTAATCCACAGGGGCACCAGAGGAGGTATATCACATTGCTTGAGTGGCATGTGAGAATAGAATTAATTTTATATTCCTTTTTGGATATGTTGGAAACAAAATTAGTACGTGTATCTTTTTTAAATTTTGTTCTTTTACAGGCTGTGCACATTTTACATGGATAGAAGCCATGTTTTTGATTAAAAGTATTAATATTAGCAGTATGGGTTTTTATATGATTTTTAACCAATAAAGTTTGGAGATTTTTTGTACCTCTATATACGATTTTGGGTTTATCACCAATGATGTCATTAAGACCTTCATCAGTTTTCAAGATATGCCAGTATTTCTGAACAATAGATTTTATGTGTCTAGCATCACCACTATAGTCCAAAATTAATGGAGGTTCCTTTTTCTGCTCAATTATTTGTCTATCTCTATATTCTAATAGGGACTCTCTATTTAGTTGTCTGGTTTCCTTGATTTGGTGATCTAAGACAATCGGATCATATTTCTTTTCAACAAAAAAACTTTTTAAACGTCCTGCCTGTTCCTCATACTCCTCAATGTTACTGCAGTTTTTAAAGATACGGTTGAACTGACTTTTGGGTACATTGCGCAACCACGGGTCGTAGTGACAACTTGTGGTGTCAATGTACCCGTTAACATCCACCGGTTTAAAGTACGTCCTAGTGGAAATATGCTTGTTAGAGATATAAATCTCTAAATCTAGAAACTGGACCGACGTTTGGCTGATTTGACTAGTCAGGACAATGTTTCTGCAATTGTCATTGAGGTCTTTCAAGAAGAGATCCAAAGAAATTCTTGACCCCTTCCAAATAAAGAAAATGTCGTCGATATACCTGCGATAGAGGACCAGACCCGCCCCCATGGTCTCCCGACCTGGAAGGAAAGTGCCCTCCCAGTGGGACATGAACAAATTAGCATAGCTGGGAGCGAATCTGGTCCCCATCGCAGTACCGACTAACTGAAGAAAAAATGAGCCATCAAACCAAAAAAAGTTGTTGGTGAGGATTAGATGGATACTATCTATAATAAAATTAATCTGGTTCTCAACAAACTTATTGCTTTGTTGCAGAAAATATTTAATTGCTTCACAGCCCAGCTCATGTGAAATGATAGTATATAAACTGGTCACATCACATGTGACCAGATGGTAGTCTTCCTCCCATTGTATATTTTGTAAGATTTTTAGTAGTTGTGTGGAATCCCTAAGGTAAGTTGGTTGTGATATCACCAAAGGCTGAAGTTGTCTGTCTATGTATTCAGATAGCCTGCTTAATAGGGAACCAATCCCGGATACTATGGGCCTTCCGGGAGGTTTCTTTGCATCCTTATGGATTTTTGGGAGGATGTACAGAACTGGTATACGACATACTGATACATTTAAATATTTATATTCATGTTTATTGAGGATCCCATCTTCCATACCTTTGCTCAGCAGTGATGTATATTTCTTTCTTATTTCTGGGGTAGGGTCAGCATTGAGTTTGACGTAGGTGGAGGCATCGTTGAGCTGCCTGTATACCTCCTCCATATAATCCTCAACATTTAGCACAACGATGCCCCCACCCTTGTCTGCCGGCTTAATCACAATACTGTGATCCTGTTGAAGATCTCTAAGGGCTCTGGTTTGAGGGTAATTCAGATTGCTTTTTTTCTTTCTGGGTATTTGCCTCACATCATTGGTTACTAGTTTTTCGAAAACTTTCATTTCCCCACTAATGTGATTTTTTGGGAAAAAAATTAAGCATGTCGGGTCGGTCAGGTAGGAGCAACATTGCTGGGTCATCCCCTTCTGGGGTGAAATTCGCTTGCTGATAGCTGCTTAAAGTGAGATATTGAGGGAGCTCACATGAAGTGCGTCTTTCCTCCATGACAGCTAGACCCCGCCCCCCGGAAACTGCATTCCTAGTGAGAGGAGGGACAGTGTAGCTGCTGCTGATTTAATAGGGAAATCGATAGCTAGGCTAGTGTATTCAGTGTCCACTACAGTCCTGAAGGACTCATCTGATCTCTGCTGTAAGGACAGCACCCCAAAAAGCCCTTTGTAGGGCTAAAACATCAGTCTGCTTTTTTTTCTTCTGTGTAATCTAATTGCAGTTGCCTGCCTGCCAGCGTGTGTGTCAGGCTCACAGCGTATACTGTGCCCACTTGCCCAGTGCCACCACTCATATCTGGTGTCACAATAGCTTGCATTTAAAAAAAATAAAAACTTTTTTGACTGCAGTCAGTTTCCTTCACACGTGTGCATTTCAGGGCCTGCCAGGGCACAGCGTCACGCCAGTGCAACTCATATCTGGTGTAACAGTAGTGTACATTTAAAAAAATTTTTTTTTTGACTGTAATTGATTCAATAGCAGTTAGTCTGCAAGCGTGTGTGTCAGGCCTACAGCGTCTACTCTGCCAACTTCTGCCAGTGCACAGTGCCACTTATATCTGTTGTCACAGTAGCTTGCACGCATAGTACCACTAATCGAAAAAAAAATGACAGGCAGAGGCAGGCAACCCCGCAGGGGCTGTCGTGGTCGTGGTGCTGTGATTCCCTTTGGCCCTAGAATAATGCCCAGTGTCCAGAGGCCACGTACCCTGAACTCGAAAAGTTCTGAGGACATAGTTGACTGGCTAACACAGGACACCCAATCTTCTACAGCTTCCGCTCTGAACCTTGACGCACCATCCTCCTCCAGCTTAGCTTCGGGCACCTCTCAAGTTACCACTCGCCTGCCTGCCGCCACCACCAACACTAGCACCACAGCCACTTCACTTGATCTATCAGAGGAGTTATTTACACATCAGTTGGAAGAAATGAGTGATGCACAACCATTATTGCCAGAGGATGTAGATAACAGGGATATGTCTCAGTCAGGCAGCATTACACACATGGACGTACTGTGTGATGATGATGATGTTGTACCCACTGCTGCTTCCTTTGCTGAGTTGTCAGATACAAGTGAAGCGGTTGATGATGACGATGCGTCCGTTGATGTCATGTGGGTGCCCGCTAGAAGCAGGGGGAGGTCGTCGCAAGGAGCTAGTGGCACAGTCAGACAGCATGCATCGGCAGCTGGGGTCAGCCAGACAGCACGCCAATCAAAGCATGCTGTTGCCACCACCAGAATGCCGTCATTGCAGAGCTCAGTAGTGTGGCATTTTTTTTGTGTGTCTGCCTCTGACAACATAGATGCCATTTGCAACCTGTGCCAAAAGAAACTGAGTCGTGGGAAGTCCAACACCCACCTAGGTAGAACTGCTTTGCGAAGGTACATGATCGCACATCACAAACACCTATGGGATCAACACATGAGTACAAGCAGCACACAAACTCAAAGCCGCCATCCTCCTCCTGGTCCAGCATCTTCAGCCACATCAACCACTGCTGTCCTCCTTGCCCCCTTTAAACCATCCACCACTCCGTCTCTCGCCTTGAGCAGTTCCTGCTCATCTTCCCACAGTCAGGTGTCTGTCGAGGACAAGTTTGAGCGTAAGAAGCCAAAGTCACAAAGTCACCCCCTTGCCCGGCATCTGACAGCTGGCTTGTCTGAACTCTAAGCCCGCCAGCTTTTACCATGCAAGCTGGTGGAGTCTGAGGCGTTCCAAAAAATTGTAGCTATTGGGACACCGCAGTGGAAGGTACCCGGACGAAATTTCTTTGCACAAAAGGCAATCCCCAACCTGTACTCGATTGTGCAAAAGGAAGTAATGGCATGTCTGGCACACAGTGTTGGGGCAAGGGTCCATCTGACCACTGATACCTGGTCTGCAAAGCCTTCAATGACATCAGTGAGGACAAGGAACGGGACATGGCTAGCTTGGTATCCAACCTTGTGCAAATGGGGAGTTTGAGGTTGTGCAAATGGACTGTTTGGGGTTGTTTGCGGTGCGTTAAACGGGGAGTTTGGTCTGTCACTGTGAAGTGGGCGTAACCCTTACACTACCTGATCGATACAAGATCATACCTGATGTTTTAAAGCACGTTATTTTAAACAATTTAGGAATGTTAGGTGATTTATGCCCTTTATGGATTAAAACCAGACTCTGCATCAACTGTGTAATCTTCCATGGGAGTTTTGCCATGGATCCCCCTCCGGCATGCCACAGTCCGGGTGTTAGTCCCCTTGAAACAACTTTTCCATCACTTTTGTTGCCAGAAAGAGTCCCTGTGGGTTTTGAAATACGCCTGCCCATTGAAGTCAATGGCGGTTCGCCCGGTTCGCGAACGTTTGCGGAAGTTCCCGTTCGCCGATCGCGAACGGAAAATTTTATGTTCGCGACATCTCTAGTTAACATTAATCGCAAGTTCACTAATCACAGTGTTTCCAAACATTTTATGGAATGTCACAATAGTGATCCAAAAGATTTGGAATTTGTAGGGATAGAGAAAATAAAAATGCATTGGAGAGGGGGAGATAAAGAGAATCTACTGAATAGGACTGAAATTAAGTGGATTTTTAACATGGATAATGGACTTTAATGCCACAAGGCTTAAATGTGGATTTTGAAATCACCCCATATCTATAATTCTCGTCCCTTTATTCATTTAACGTTTAGGTTATACCCCTTTTTATATATTATATATTTTATTTTTTATTTCATCTTATTTTTTATAATCTACATTTTAAAGGAATTTTTATATCTATGTCTTTATATATGTATTTTACTATATATTTTTATAGAATAATTTATTCCAGTTTATTCATCCCTGATTTTAATAACCAAGGGTTAAATAAAGGGTTGATCTCAATGACTCCCTTTTTTCCCCCTTTTTTTTCTTTATGTATATGTGTGTATATATATATATATAGAAGGCGTATGCCTGAAGTTGTGGGAGGGATTTTAACCCTATTTAATCCCAGCAAACCCCTTACTCACCTGTCTTCGACGATTTCGGAAATTGCCTGCTTCCTCTTCCGGTTCGTGCAGACCTCTGACATGGGCTGCGACGCGCTTAAACAATTACAGCGTTCATAGGAAATTCCGTGCTAAAGTTTGTGAGTATAAACATACAAACGGAGTCCCTTCGTCAAGTTTCTACTGCAATCGTAAGTTATTCCGGCTATACGACCGTCACACTCAGTTCACATGTCCTTTTTGTTTAAATTGATTTTGTGCAGTTAGTAGCCCGGCTATCCAGGGTCATTCACGCGGTTCGTTCAAACGAATGTACAGCAGTTTGTCTCAATTTTCACATCGTTGTTTGGATAGTCATTTCATCAAATATTGATACCAGGTCGGCAAATCGTTCATATGAACTGTTCCCCTTTTAATTCAATTCGTATAACAGGTGTGTTCGTATAATTCATCTACATTAATAGGTGTTCGTTAGTTTCTATTTCATGGGCTATCGTCAATTTCATTTGTATTAAATATACATGAACGAGCTTTTGTGAATTACCTGGTGTACTTAGCAGAAGCATTGATTGAACATTAACACTTTAGGTTAAGCCAATACTGTTAGCGCCAAAAACTCTTACAGGATAATCATGGGACATGCTGTTATATATAAGTAATTGCTCTCCTTTGGGATTAGCACATTCCAGGTTACTGCGACTTTTACCCCATGTGCAGAGAGAGGGATTTCTGGTGGTGGATGGAGGGAGTTAAATGAATTCTCCGTCCCCCGAGTGTCACAGATGGAGATTAATTGCCAATCTCCAGCCGTGGCTCAGTGAATGCTTTGCAGGGCCCCATATTCGATGCCAAACTGTCTGAGATGCCACAAGGCTGTGACAGGCGAAATCGAAAACGAAAACTCGCCAGGGTCTCTGGAAATATAAATAAATGAATAAATAAATAAAAAATAAAAAAAACGTTCTTTTATTCATATTAAACTGGTCTCTCGAGAATAGTCTGCATGCAGGAGGAGTATAGTGGTACTAACTCCGCATAACGCTTTACAGAAGTTTTGTACTGCACATCCGGTGGCTGCGAGATGATGAGGTTAAGCGCTCACCCTGAAGGGAGAGCGCTGTAATCTGGATGATAACTAAGTCTGTTCTAACCTTTTCACCCGTTCTTGTAATTTTTATGGTATGTATACGCTTTGTACCAACCATAACTCGTGCGGAACTACATGTAGGCTCTGTGGGCAGGTCACCATTCTAACGCGCCTATGTTGTTAAACTGACAGCCGTATTCAATACAAGGCACATGTGAGCATTTTACAGGCTATTCCTGTGTGTCGGAATGGTTAGCGGGTTCTGCAAGTTAATGTGTCTGTCTAAATGAACGTGTCAATCACATATTATCTAATTCGGAGCGGAGAGTTGCATTCATGCCCTAGGCGTGATGGGGTTAAAAGTGCCCCCTTTGCTTGCTGTATTCCGGTTTTACCACACATGTCTGCGTGTATGACATGGCTCTACACACCTGTTAGATTGCTAACTCCCCAGCCTTAAAATACTATTACACTCATCCTGCGCTACCTGCAACGCACGGATTTGGAGCCGCTCACACGCTGCTTAAGGATAGTCTTTGTATACAGTGTCTTGTCTACATTACACTGTCTGTATACTGGGTAGGAAGGTGATCCCCCTCTTCTCCCCACACCCCCCTCTCCCATTGCCTGTACACAGTTGCACATTCATGGCAATTGAACATGGAGCGAAGGTTTCCCTCCGCACAGTTAGATCCTTCGTACATAAACACAATCCCCTCAGAAGGCTTGATTATCATGCTGGTGGTATTACAGGAAGTCATACGGGCATCTGATTAGGAGCGCTGATCATATGTAGTTTTAAGAGAATGCCGCACTGGCTTTCTTTGACCCGCTCATCATTGTGAGGGTCTTTGGATCACTGCATCTACGCTACAAACAAAGCATTGTCTGAACCGGTCCTAATTCATCCTCAGTCAGTGCAGCAATGTGCGTTAAATGAAAAACCCGGCGTACTCCTACGCAGACAAGCACATAGGTTACCGGTCAGGTGCATCTCATTTCACACTGCAGTTCTGGTGAGCGAGCCTCGGCAACGGCTAGTACGTGTTTTAACTATACTATGTACAAGGTCAGCATATATTTATATATATATTAAAAAAAAAATAAAAAAAATGGTTTATTCGTATTTCATTTCGAATCAAGGCCACGGTCTGGCACCACGAGCCCCGAGGGCCATACATACGATCACGCATACACGCATTCTAGTTTATACGTCCCGACCATCTAGACCCCGCTTGCTCACTGGGCACTCCAGTTTCGCTCAAACCGTACGATCCTAACTCATTGCTACCCACGTTTCGTTCAGTAGTATGTCCTCTCTCACTACCTAAACCTTCCATCTTAGTTAGCAACTGCTGGCTGTTAGGTTCCTAGGTGTCCACTAGTTGTTATTCCCCCTGGCTTCTTCGCCATAGGTTAGTGGTCCCGCGAGGCCAACACCCATCCTCATAATTGGAGGTACTACGCCCCTCGGGCCAAATCATAGCTAGTCGCCTCGCATTGTGGCATAGAGAGGGCCTCATCTGTCACTCCCATTCTATCTTATGTTTAACTTTCACAGAGAGGCCGACACCCCGCCACGTTATTCAGTGGCCACGCTACCCCCTCGCGCCAACGCATAGATAGAGCCTCTCAAGCCGCTTGGCAAATAGCAGGGCCTCACCTGTCACCAACCTAGAGTAATCGTTTCGCCGCATTGCGGCACTAGCTAGTCAGCCAGCACACACGCACACGCTCTCACACTCGCACTCCTAGTAAGCCGGGGGGCCGTCGGCACACTACAAACCCATCACGCTTAATCACTATGTTTTAGATCCTATATCCACATCAGGTATCCTAGCGCTTTTCTTTCCCGCTTTAGTTTCGATTGTGTATTACATACTCTTACAGTGATACAAACGGTATGTCAGAACTGTCATATTAGGCTAATCCTGTGCTTTCAATACATTATCTCTTACGGGCTAAGGGTCCGCTAGTGTAGCGGTACTTACCTTATCCGGGGGCCGGACGCGGTCCTCTCTTCAAGCCGCGCGCGGTCCTGCGGCTGCACGAGCCGCGCGCGGCTCGTCCGACTGTTCAGACAGGAAGGCGGGCAGTGACCGCGGGAAGCGGTCACGTGTCCCGCCTGCAGCTAAGAGCGCGCCGCGAATCTCGGGCGCGCTCTTAAAGAGACAGTGGGAGCCTAAATTGCAAAAAGGCTCCCATTGGCTCCTGTCATGCCAATCACCCCATACACTTACCTGTTGGGGGAGTGGAAGTGACAGGAGCCAATCACATTAGTTTGAAGGCTACTTATACTTACCCTTTTCCCTTAGTTCCTTGCCCTATCGTGGTTTCTGCTACAGTTCCCTTTAGTGCTTGTTGTGTTCAGTTGTGTTTCTCCGTATTTGACCTTGGCTTTGTATTCTGACTTCGTTTTCGCTTTATCCTATTCTGTACTGTTTGCCGGCTTGCTGATTCCTGTGTACCAGTCCCCGGCTAGTTTTCGTTTACGCTGTCTCTTTGTGCCCTTGACCTCGGATCGTTCCTGACTCTGTCTTATCCTATTACGTCGAGTCCGGCCACTCTAAGGTCCGGTAGACGTATCTCTCCTCTGTACTGTCTTCTGTTAGGCTGGATCCTGCGTGTAGGGGTATATACTCGTTACATTACGATAGGGCCATGGACCCCGCAGATTTAGCTCAACAGATGGCGACCCATGAGGCTAGATTTGTAGAGCAGGATCACCGTATGGATCAAATAGCTCAGGCTCTCCAGACGCTCTTAGCTAGAACCATTCCAGCAACCGCACCTAACCCTCCTGCACCCCTGCTTCCTGAAGTATCGACTATGCCTAACGCTACAGCACATTTAACGCCTCCTCCTAGGTATGGAGGGGATTCTAAGACATGCAGAGGGTTCATTAACCAAATAGAGTTTCATTTTGAAATGTATCCACGTTCATTTCCCACAGAGAGGTCTAAAGTTGGGTTCTTTATGCACCAACTTACCGACAAAGCACTTGAATGGGCAAACCCTATTTGGGAGGCTAATGGACCTATGGTGCATAACTTTCACAGTTTCCTAACAGCTTTTCGCAGAACTTTTGATACTATGAAAAGGTCTAAGAATGCCGCTAGAGCATTAATGAGGGTTAAACAGGGTTCTAGGTCTGTGGCTGATTACGCTATACAGTTTCGTACCCTTGCCTCACAGGTCGATTGGACCAATAATGGGTTAACTACGGCCTTCATGGAAGGTTTATCAGACTCTATATTGGATGAGGTAGCAGCTAAGGAGCTTCCTATTGCCTTAGAGGACCTTATTGACTACCTCATCGATATAGATAATAGGATTCGTGACAGGCTCTATACTAAGAACAGGAATAGACGTTTTGTTACACCTATTCAACCCAGAGTTAATATACCGGAGAGTGTTAAAGTATCTGAAGAGGAACCTATGCAATTAGGGGTTGCCAAACTCTCAGATACTGAGAAATTACATAGGAGAAGGGAGGGACTCTGCCTATATTGTGGTAAGAGAGACCATATGGTAAAGGAGTGTCCTCTGCTCCCGGAAAACTCTCGCACCTAAGACCTTATAGGGGACTGGCCTTGGGTGTGATTTCTAAGTCTCCTACATTGCCTCCTAACCGACTGCTTCTCCCTGTTTCTTTACATATGGGAGAGAGTTGTATAGTTGAAAACATAGACGCCCTGGTTGATTCTGGGGCAGCCGAGAACTTTATAGACTCTGGTTTTGTAAAGAAAAACAACATTCCCATCAGGGAGAAGGAGATACCCTTGGCCGTTGAGGCCATAGATGGTAGACCATTGATATCTCCTGTTGTTACTCACGAGACTGCACCGCTACACATGTACACAGGGGTTCTACACTATGAAACCATTCGGTTCCAGGTCATCACCTCTCCCTCTTCACAGTTGGTGTTAGGGTATCCATGGTTACGTGCCCACAATCCCATTTTTGACTGGGAGACAGGGCAGATAAAATCATGGAGTGAAGCCTGCCATGAGTCATGTACTATTGAAGTCACGCCTGTGAATTCTATTAACGTTCCTACTGTTCCTCCTTTATCTACGACAATACCCTCTCAGTATTTAACTTTAAAGACTGTCTTTGATAAAAGAGAGGCTGACAAATTACCGCCTCACAGACCCTACGATTGTGCTATTGATTTGTTGCCTGGTACTATACCTCCTAAGGGCAGGGTGTACCCCCTATCGGTTCAAGAAAACCGTGTCATGGAGGAGTACATTAAAGAGTCATTAGACAAGGGATTTATTAGAAGATCCTCCTCTCCGGCTGGAGCGGGGTTCTTCTTTGTATCAAAGAAAGAAGGTGATTTAAGACCTTGCATTGATTATAGAGGTCTTAACAAGATCACCATCAAAAATGCTTACCCTATACCTCTAATAACAGAATTGTTTGACAGGCTCAAACATGCTACGGTATTCACCAAATTAGATCTTAGAGGAGCATACAATTTGATACGTATTAAAAAGGACCACGAATGGAAGACAGCCTTTAACACTCGGTCAGGTCATTATGAGTATACCGTCATGCCATTTGGGCTTTGCAATGCCCCAGCAGTGTTCCAAGAATTTATTAATGATGTCTTAAGGGACTTTATTCACTCATTTGTTATTGTGTACTTGGATGACATTTTAATATATTCTACTGACATTCACGCTCATCACAGACATGTTACAACAGTTCTGAAGACCCTTCTTGCTAATGGTCTTTATTGCAAATTAGAAAAATGTCTATTCGACCAGTCCGAGGTCCAGTTTTTAGGGTATTTGATTTCCGCCGAGGGTTTTCGGATGGATCCCCAGAAGCTCGCTGCAGTCATAGAATGGCCTCTGCCGCAAGGTCTGAAAGCCATCCAGCGTTTTCTGGGTTTCTCTAATTATTATAGACGTTTTATCAAAGGTTTTTCGTCTATAGTAGCGCCTATTACTCGTATGACTAAAAAGGATGGCAATACACGTGTCTGGTCTACTGAGGCACTTCAGGCTTTTGACTTTCTTAAAACTACGTTCGCCTCTGCCCCTATTTTACAGCATCCTGTCCCCTCATTGCCATATATACTTGAGGTTGATGCTTCCGATATAGGGGTAGGTGCTGTCTTATCCCAAAGAGAGTCTCCTGACAAGCCATTGCATCCTTGTGGCTTCTTTTCTAAACAAATGTCCAAGGCAGAGAGGAATTATGATGTGGGTAATCGCGAACTCCTTGCTATCATTTTAGCACTCAAAGAATGGAGACATTTGCTAGAAGGAACTAAGGATCCTATTCTCATATTTACAGATCACAAGAACCTATCCTACCTTAGCGAAGCTAAAAGATTGTCTTCAAGGCAGGCTAGGTGGTCACTGTTCTTGTCTCATTTTAATTATATAATCACCTATAGGCCAGGTGACCGGAACACCAAAGCGGACGCTCTGTCCAGACAATTCGAGACTATTGACAAACAGGAGATTGATGTCACTCCTGTCATTCCCCCAGACAGGATAATAGCAACTACTATATTGTCTATTTCCTCGTCCCTCTTGCAGGCCATACAAGCGAAACAAGGCATGGCACCCAGCGAGAGGCCTAATGATAAATTGTTCGTTGACATTCCCGAGAGACGGGATATTCTGTCACTTTATCACGATACTAAGACTGCTGGACATCCTGGTATTTCCAAAACAGTGTCAGCCGTTTCTCGGTATTTCTGGTGGGATACCTTACGTAAGGATGTTACTGACTATATAAGTGCTTGTACTACTTGTGCATGTATGAAAACCTCTCGTAGAGTTCCTTGTGGGCTGTTGCATCCGTTGCCCGTTCCCGAGAGACCTTGGTCTAATCTATCAATGGATTTTATTGTTGAATTACCCCCTTCGAATGGTAACACAGTCATCCTAATGATAGTAGATCGGTTTTCCAAAATGGCTCACTTTGTGTCTCTTCGCAAGTTGCCCACTTCCAAGGAATTGGCTCTTATCTTCGCTAGAGAAGTGTTTCGATTACATGGTATTCCCTTATCTATTGTATCCGATAGGGGTAGCCAATTTATTTCCAGGTTCTGGAAAGCCTTTTGTTCGGAGATGGGTATTTCCCTCTCATTTTCTTCCGCTTACCATCCCCAGTCTAATGGAGCTGCTGAACGTGCCAACCAGTCTCTTGAGCAGTACCTCCGTTGTTTTGTGTCTCACCATCAGGACAATTGGTCTGACCTGCTTCCTTGGGCTGAATTTGCTCGGAATAATGCCACTCATGATTCTTCCGGCAAAAGCCCTTTTTACGTTGTCTATGGCCAGCATCCCGTTGTTCTTCCGGCTGCATTCTCCTCTCAGGGCATGCCAGTTCTGGATGAGCATTTGACTGGTTTGCGTAGTACTTGGGAGCAGGTTCAGCGTTCTTTGGTGGACTCTGCTGCCCGCCAGAAGGCTCAGGCTGACAAGCATCGCAGAGCGGCTCCTTCCTATGTTGTGGGGGACAGGGTTTTGCTTTCCACACGGAATATTCGCCTCCGGGTGCCTTCTATGAAATTGGCTCCCCGCTTCATTGGTCCTTATCGCATTATACATAAGGTTAATCCCGTTTCTTATGCCTTGGGTCTGCCTAAGAATCTGCGTATACCCAATGTATTTCACACCTCTTTGTTGAAGCCTTACGTACGCAACCGCTATACCCGGCATACTCCCCCTCCCCCTCCTGTCTCTGTGGAGGGTCATGAGGAGTTCGAAGTATCTGCTGTTATTGACTCTCGTTTTCTTAGGGGTCGGCTTCAGTACTTGGTACATTGGAAGGGTTATGGGCCTGAGGAGCGCAGTTGGATTTCTGCGGATGCTGTTCATGCTCCCCGCCTTGTACATTCTTTCCATTCGCGTTTTCCTGCCAGGCCTGGTCCTGCCCGCCCGGAGGGCGTGTCCTCAGGGGGGGGTACTGTAGCGGTACTTACCTTATCCGGGGGCCGGACGCGGTCCTCTCTTCAAGCCGCGCGCGGTCCTGCGGCTGCATGAGCCGCGCGCGGCTCGTCCGACTGTTCAGACAGGAAGGCGGGCAGTGACCGCGGGAAGCGGTCACGTGTCCCGCCTGCAGCTAAGAGCGCGCCGCGAATCTCGGGCGCGCTCTTAAAGAGACAGTGGGAGCCTAAATTGCAAAAAGGCTCCCATTGGCTCCTGTCATGCCAATCACCCCATACACTTACCTGTTGGGGGAGTGGAAGTGACAGGAGCCAATCACATTAGTTTGAAGGCTACTTATACTTACCCTTTTCCCTTAGTTCCTTGCCCTATCGTGGTTTCTGCTACAGTTCCCTTTAGTGCTTGTTGTGTTCAGTTGTGTTTCTCCGTATTTGACCTTGGCTTTGTATTCTGACTTCGTTTTCGCTTTATCCTATTCTGTACTGTTTGCCGGCTTGCTGATTCCTGTGTACCAGTCCCCGGCTAGTTTTCGTTTACGCTGTCTCTTTGTGCCCTTGACCTCGGATCGTTCCTGACTCTGTCTTATCCTATTACGTCGAGTCCGGCCACTCTAAGGTCCGGTAGACGTATCTCTCCACTGTACTGTCTTCTGTTAGGCTGGATCCTGCGTGTAGGGGTATATACTCGTTACAGCTAGATACTTAGTTATGGCAGTACGAGGTTACCAGTATATATATTACCCCAACCTGTCACTCGCTGGTGATCCTTAGGTACCACATACGCTACGTGCCCAGGCCGAGCTAGTGGACACCGTGACCGGCGGTTCCTCCAACAACTTGTTTCAGGCATTTCTTACATATCTTCGGTTAAATAAGTATGTTTGGTCTCACGTTGCCTTTCTCGTTACACGTTGTACAGGTTTGGCCTTGCATTGGACCATCGTCAGTTCCTCCAGACGCTGACGTACATACGGTGACTGCTTCCAGACTCATGTATTACAGTTATACTATTTATTACTTCGCAACATTTCGGGGGCTTTTAGTACATTGAGTTCTACATTACCATTTATCGACTCATACTATCACTTCATTTTCACGTCAACGTCACTTATACAAGCAATACAGGTTAAGCTTTAGCAATCTGATTTGACCGGGTGAACAGGATTCCCACTTGTTTCATATCGAACGTCGAGGCATCACTCTGCCTCCATTTCGACCAAACGTATACCATTCAAATCCTTAATCTGCTAATTAGGGACTTGTCTGCACGCTTGGCATTCACAGGGTCCTCCACGCGCATTCAATTCATTCATCACGCATTTGACGTCGTTCACATTTCACGTTATTTAAGTTTATGAAGTCCATCAGGAGTTACTTTCGGTCATGCTAGATGTTTCGATTTAGGTCGTAACACCCTAAGCACCCTATAATACTAGCATTTACGATCCCAAGCCTACCATGTAACTGCTATAGGGTACTTGCTATACAACCGCATATCGTCTTTGAATTTAAACTACATTCTAAGCTCCTTTTCAGGTTCCTCTCTTGTGCGAGCATTTCCTACGGTGAGTTACGGATTTGCATTCTATTCCTCGTTTCACATCACAACAGTTAGTTACATCAGGTGCCTGTTACAGTCCTTTGTCGCTGTGGTTCGATGCAGGTAATCACACCGTGTACGGTCAGGTTAACGCTTGTCCACAAGAGGTTAACAACCTGCTGCTCGTAGTTAGTACAAGTCCACTTGGCCCAAATCATAGGTAGGGCCTCTCTCAAACACAGGGCTGACGGAACGGCCTCGACTCTTATGGGATAGCCCTTATCTTCGCCTATTGGTACCCATTAGTTAGCAGCTCTACTACACATGGGTTTCCATGGGCATCTGAGTTTTGCATATTTCAAACATGTTACGTTTCCTTCTTCCTCACAGCATGCTACAAGACCTAGCTCCAGGTAACGAATTATCTTTAATAAACACAAACCCTGTCATCTCAAGTTCCCTGCAGTATCCTCCGCCTTAGCCTCTTCTGAAGTCCTGACGTCAGACCTTGCTTAAACGTAACAGTTAAGATATAAGAACACGCAGTCCAGAATTCCTCTGCTGGTCAAAAAAGGTATCGAATATGCCCGGAGTTGGTCTACGCAGGTAAGATTTATCTACTAATACTAAGCAAACGTACTCTACGGCTTACGATACGTGTAAGTATTGTATGTGGTTCAGGATAATATGTGCGTTCCGATTATAATGGTTGCTTGTACAATTTTTGGCACATCTCTCAAACAGTTCATGCTATACATTCGCTCCTCGTTTATTAGTCTTGGCCTCAATCCAAATTCCTTCTCGGGACATTCATTCAGTATTAGGGCCGCCACAGCAGCCACTAGTTGTCAAGTTCCGACTCATCTTGTAGAGAAGATGGGACGCTGGAAGTCCTCGGCATACAACCGGTGCATTCCAAGTCCAGAGAAGAAATCAGGCTCGCTTTCTATAATATGTCTAAATGATGTTGTTATGTTTAATAAATATTACATACTTTTTGGCCCTCTTTTTGCAGGCCTAACCTCGCGTCGGTTTCGGCACACCTCAACCGACTCTTACATATTAAAAACTATTCACACTTTAATGTGCGCCCCTTCCATAATCCCGTACACAAATAGAAGGCGTATGCCTGAAGTTGTGGGAGGGATTTTAACCCTATTTAATCCCAGCAAACCCCTTACTCACCTGTCTTCGACGATTTCGGAAATTCCCTCCCACCACACCCTTTTTATATATCATTATACCTGGGTGGGCCCTCTTTTTGCAGGCCTAACCTCGCGTCGGTTTCGGCACACCTCAACCGACTCTTACATATTAAAAACTACTCACACTTTAATGTGCGCCCCTTCCATAATCCCGTACACAAATATATATATATATATATATATATATATATATATGCAAAAAACATAAAATTTGTATCTTGTAATACCTTTTTTTATTAGACTAACAGAATTTTTTAATGACAAGCTTTCGGGAGAACCTCCTTTTCTCAAGTCTGAAGCATTTCCCAGCAAGACGACACATAGAATTCAAAGTTGAGTTGTGATACAGGGGTTAAAACGACATTTTTGATTCATACCGTCGGGCAGTGGCCCCGTCCATAGGACAGTTGTGTCGTCCCCTATGAAATGGGCATAGGTGGCCGGTTGTGTGAGGCCCACATCCTTGTCTAGTTTGGTAGTGTCTATCTGAGCCGGGTAGGGTAGTTAGCCTCCAGTTTGATGTTCTAACTAAAATTCACGTGGCCGTGTTGTAGCATGACAGGAGTAATGGGTGAGGACCATCGCCAGGTATCTTGCCTGGTTCAGTGTAATTGTGGAGCTTGCGCGTTCCATGTTTCTCTGGGATGGGGGGTACAGTGGTTTGGTGTGTGTGTTGTAGTGTCTCAGGGCTGCTGCACACATTCGAGGGCCCGATCGGCAGTGCCATCCCACAAGTGTGGTGTGGGTTCCATGGCGGCGTTTGTGAGACGTGCCCCCCATTGTGGCCTCCGTGGGAGTGCGGGCGTCGACCCTAAACGCCCTCCCTTAGCTATGGTTGTATGAAGTTCAGAATTTGTTGCTGTAGAGGATGGAGGTTTGTGCTCTTGTCCAGTCGGTGGTTATGTGTTCGTCTCTCAACCGTCATGTGGTTCGTATGTGGAGTGCTAAGGTTACCGTCTGAATTTACGAATGTCAGATAGCAGTCATGGGGTGTAATGTGTGTCCCACGGGTGCTGTGGGCATTGTATTGACCCGGGACCCGGCTTCCCCCCGGACCCCCGCTATGGCCTTGCTCGATAGGCATACCACGGTGACCAGGCTTTATCATATTGTGTCTCCCTGCCCGTCATCTCCGCCCTTAGAGCCTCGGCTGTCCTGATGTCCTCGACTCGGTGGATCCATTCCTCTCGTGTGGGGATGTCTGTTTTCTTCCAATATACCGGTATGAGCGATTTGGCCGCGTTGAGTAGGTGACGCATGATAGATTTTTTTGTAGGTGGACAGCGGTTGCGAGGAGATGTGCAATAAAGCTAGTTCTTCCGACCATTCAAGGTCATCTCCCAGGATCAGTTGAACGTCGGATTTGATTCGGTCCCGATAGGGAACAATATGTTTACAGTCCCACCATATGTGTTGCATGGTTCCCCTGTCCTCCTGGCATCTCCAGCATGTTGGTGGTGTAGCGTGGAAAATCCTATGTAGTAACACCGGTGTGCGGTACCACATGGAAAGTAGTTTAGAAATCACCTCTTGGTAGTGGGAGCTAGAGGAGCTTTTATGTTGCCATATAAGGCCTTGTCCCACTGTGCCGGCGTAAAGGTTTTGTCCATGGCTCGTTCCCAGTGTCGTTTAAAGGTGTTGTTTTCCGAGGCGGGATTGGTTAGTAGGTATTGGTAAAGATTCGAAATAGCGTTCCCTAATGAGGTGCCACGGGAACAGAGTCTTTCATACCATGTTAGGTCTCTCTGGAGCTTATCTCTGTGTGGGAGTGAGTCATAGTAGTGCTTTCGTTGCATGTACCGAAAAACCACCATATGGGAACGTGGTCGTGAGTCCAGTATTGTGTCCAAAGTCTTCAGAGCGCCGCCCCGAGTGACTTTATAGATTGGAATGTAGTCCGTCTCGCCCAAGAAGGACCAGGCATTTGGTGGCAATCCACGACCTATGTCGGGGTTATGCGCGATCGGTAGCAAGGGACTGGGAGTCGGGGAGACTTGCGTTGTTTCCCTGAGGTTCTCCCAGGTGAGGAGTGTTTGTGTAACTGGGTCGCCGTCTCCTCTTCTGTTGGCTCTCGTCGCTCGTCGTCTCCAGATCGTCGCCTTCAGGTTCGCATCCTCACCCTCCCGGTCCAGGAGCACCCATTGCTTGGTCGTCTCTGATTCGTGCCATTCTAGTATCTGCTGTAGCGTTGCTGCCTGGTGGTATTTTTTCAAGTCGGGCAGGGCTAAGCCCCCCCGTGTCTAGGCATGCACAGTATGTCATGGCGTATCCTGGATCTTTCCCCCCTCCATACGTATTTAATGACCGCCGATTTCAGGGTCGCGAAAAATTTTGCTGGTAGGGCCATCGGTATAGTCTGGAATAGATATAGGGCCCTCGGGAGCATATTCATTTTAAGGACTGAAATTCTGCCGTGCCACGTGATGTGTGGATAGGACCATCTTTTTAAGTCGGATTCAATGCTTAACAGCAGCGTCGCGAAGTTGCGTAGGTATATGTCCTGGGGGTTCGTGGTGATCCAGATGCCAAGGTATTTCATTGCTCCTGTACACCATCGGAACGGGAAGAGTGGGCCGAGGGATGCGTACTCTGCTGTGGGCATGGCTTCGCATTTCGCCAGATTGAGCTTAAACCCTGAGATCCGGCCGAATCTGTCAGTCTCCAAGAGTATACATGGCAACGTGATCCGAGGTTGGGAAACGAAGAACAAAAGGTCGTCCGCGTATGCGGCCACCTTATGCTCTGTGCCTTGCCAGGTGTAGCCGTGGACCGTGGACAGTCCCGAATCGCTTGTAGAAGCGGTTCCAGAGAGAGTGCAAACAGGAGTGGTGATAGGGGGCAACCCTGTCTGGTTCCGTTCGCGATACCGAAGCTCGTAGTCAGTGCTCCGTTGACTCGCACCGCAGCTCTCGGCTTACTGTATAGGGCAGTAATCCACGCCATGGTCCTCTGTCCAATACCTAGAAACCGGAGTGTTTGAAACATGTAATCCCAGTTGACCCGGTCGAATGCCTTCTCGGCGTCTGTGGACAGTAGTAGGAGCTGTTTCCGGAATTTCTGTGCATGATGTTGAATGGAGAATAAGCGTAACGTGCTGTCTCGCGCTTCCCGACCTGGGATGAACCCTGTTTGGTCTACGTGTACCAAGCTCGGTAGCGTCCTTTGAAGTCTAGTTGCCAATACTTTAGTTAGGAGCTTCAGATCCACATTCAGTAGAGAAATCGGGCGATAACTGCCGCAGTGTTCCGGGTCTTTACCGGGTTTGAGCAGGACTGTGATTGTTGCTGTCAGGGATTCCGTGCCGAAGCTGCCCCATTCCGCGACTTTGTTGACAGCTTTCGTTAGCCACGGTAAGAGCGTCGCAGCGAAGTGTTTATAATACCCCGCGGAAAACCCATCCGGTCCTGGTGCTCGTCCGGTTTTCGTGCCTTTCAACGCTGCAGCCAGGTCCTCTATAGCGATCGGCTCATCAAGCATAGCTGCTGCCTCAGGGTTCACTCGTTTTCGCACATTATCTTCCAGGTATGTTCTTATGTGTAGTGATGATTCTCTTCTGCGTGCCGGACTCTCCGGTGGGCGAAGGTTATAGAGAGAATTAAAGTATTCCCGAAATTCACCTGCTATATCTTCTGGGTAAGGAGATGTTCTGCCCGTTGTTAGGCGCAATTTTCTCACTTGGGTGCGGGGTGTGTCCCCTTTCAAAAGGCGGGCGAGAAACTTCCCACCCTTATTTGCATGGGTGTAGAAAAATGTTTTTGACCTTTGGAGCGAGCGATGGTGTCGTTGTGTGAGTAGGGCCTGCAAAGTTCGCCTTGCTTCCATCAGTTCACCATAAGTCGCGGATAGCTGGGAGCGTTTGTGTTGTGTTTCAAGGTGTGTGATGGATTTGTACACGTCTGTCATCGTGCTAGTTAGGTCTTTCCGTTTGCGCGTTGCGATACCGATAAGGGTACCACGAATCACACTCTTGTGGGCTTCCCACACCGTCACCAGGGACATCTCGTCCGTTCCGTTCTCAGCAAAATAATTTTCCAGTGCTTGTGAGATCTCCCCTCTCACCCCAATGTCTTGGAGCAGGGATTCATTCAGGCGCCATGTCCATGTTGCCGGCTTAAATAGCGGGGATTCCAATTCTACCCGGACTGAGCCATGGTCCGACCATGTGGCCGGTTCTATGGAGGCCGTCCGCCAGACGGGAGAGTCCTTCTTGTTTGACAAACACATAGTCTATTCGGGAATATCGGTTGTGTATTACCGAGTAATGCGCGTAGTCCTTGACGGAAGGATGAGTCGTCCTCCAACAGTCCACCAACGTCAACTTGTCCAGAGATTTGCAAATGGACCTGATGCGGGATTGAGATAGGCAGCTGTGGCCAGTAGAGGAATCCATAAGAGGGTCTAAGGGGGCGTTAAAATCCCCCCCACTATCAATGCCCCTTCCAAAAATCCGTGCAGCTTGTCTAGCGTCCCACGCAGAGATTGCACTTGTTTTGAGTTGGGAGCATATATGGTCACAAGGGTGTACAGTCTGTCGGCGATTATACCTTTCAGGAAGAGGTAGCGTCCTTGGTCATCGCCCATTCTGTCCAGTTCCTGGAAGCCTAAGTTTGCGGCAAGTAGGATTGCGACCCCCGCTCGACGGGCCGTCGGGTGGTTGTTGCAGTAGCTCACTGGGTAGTGAGCGCTCCGAAGTTTGGGAGCAGCATTCTCCTTGAAGTGGGTCTCCTGTAGCATCGCTATCGATGTGTGTTTCTGTCACAGGGTTCTTAGTAGGTGAGAGCGGCGTTCAGGAATATTCAGGCCTCTGCAGTTGAGGGTCATGACGGACAGGGGTGCACGGCTGTATGCCATAGTGCCTGCCGTGGCCCTTCGCTTCGGTCCTCAGGTGGAGCGTCCGAGTGAGTTAGGTGGTTGGGGAAGCAACGCCAACCAGTGGGGTTGGATGTGTGACTATGAGGTATAATGTCCTATGCATCTAGGTTTGTTCTAGGTATAATTAGGAACTCAAGTGTCCCGTGAACCTTGTGTTATGTCCGAGTCTCGAGGAGATGTCTCCTCCCGTTATCCTTGCCGGTCGGTATGTGTACAGCAGCCGCGAGGGGTAGTATGGGTGAGAGTGAATCTGTGTGAGTGTGTGCGGGGAGGTATGTGTAGGGTGTTGGTAGTGAGGGTACGTGGAGTGGGTGAGGTAAAATAGAGTTAAATAAGGGCGGGCCAGAAGGGCCATTCCTTTGGGGAGCGTCCCCAGCGGGGGGAAAGGACCCCGCAATCTCCTAGAAGAGGAGAGTCACTTGCGCCGCAGCAGGAGTGGCCAGGTGTCCCCCCGATAACCTGATCGGTGGGGAACAAGCCTGTGGCTCCTCTGAGGGTTTTGCGCAAGTGAGAGTGTAGAGCAGTGGTCGGAATCCAAACCAGGATTGGTGTGGCCTGAGTGTTGTGGGTAAGTCAGGTTCCAGTCCGGTCCACTCCGGCCAGTACCCTGCCCTAGTGTGTTCACTCGTGGGAGGAACAATCATGCAGGGGATCAAACAGTATTATAGCATGTTAAACTTTGTGGGTATAAGAAATAACAATATTAGCAATAACAACAACCGGTAGTACCATTTATCCACCACCTTTGTAGGTGCCTCCCACCGGGAGGTCCACCCAGCACCTCAGCCTCGGGGCTAACCCCCACAGCTTTTGCACCTCTATCCCGCCCTCCAATTTGCGCCAATAGCGAGTGTAACCCCCTGCCTGTCCAGGTGTTTAAGGTGGAGCTAACTGTGCATTGCGATCATACTGTCCCCGTCCCGTATTTTGTGCGTCCTGTTCGGGACCCTGCATGGGTGGGCCCCGTGTGCCCTCCCCATGGCGCCCGCTGAAAGCATGTTACTCTCTATAATTCCTATGGCGATAACCCAGTTATTTGCACCTACTAGCCCCTGAATCTCTGTTTACTACCCACATGTCCAACCCTCCTCCCGGTACAATGTTCCCATGCAGAGGACATGATAAGCATATTAGCAGTAGTAGGTACGATAAACAACTAAAGAGATAGGGGAGCAAGACATGTACACAATATAACGACATTTGTGGGTACTTAGCAGGTGAGGGCAGTCTCTGGGCTCAGTTGCTGAATATGTCGCACAGTCCGGTTACATCAACGGTGTTGGAGGCTGTTCTATGCATGGCAGTGTCTCATGTGTAGACAAAAGAGGGCAGTAGTAGTAGCTGCCGCACAGGAACCAAGGTAGTCCATAACCCCCCCCCCCATTGAGGGCACCCCCGTAGACCCCTGAAAACTCTTCTGGAGGAAGGTTCAGGGTTTCGTGGAGTGGAGAGAGACATAGCGAGGCCATCAGTATACTGTGTGGGAGGGAATCGGTGCCAGATATGTTCACAGTCCTGGAGAGTCATCATTTCTCCCTCTAAGCAATCGCCGCTGGGGGTCTACATACGGCGGGGTTGGGGCAATCCATTCTCTATTAACGGCGCCAGTCCATTCTCGTTCAGTGGCATTGTAAGTGTGTTAGCGAGGCCTGCATTTCCGAGCAAGTGGTTTTTGTGGTGCTATGGGCTAAGGTTCGCCCTAGGGTGTGTGGGGCGGTAACAGTCCGGTGGGTCAGTACTATCGATTTGGTGCTCGTTACTCCTGTCCCCCTCTTGCATCTTGGAGGCGATGTTAAAGGTCACTGGAGACAGATCGTTAAATAAAGATATATGAGCCCCCTTGTATTCCCATGTGTGTTGGGGCCTGGCCGCCTTCATGATGGCGTCTTTTACAGCAAACGAGTGCAGGCAGCAAATTATGTCCCTTGGACCCTCTTCTAAGGAGCGAGGCCTGAGTGCCCTGTGCGCCCTGTCATACCTTATCTCCATGGTGTTGTCATCGGGCAATATCAGGCGGAACAGGGCTGTCAGCTCGGGTTCAATCTCTTCCTCACCTTCTGCTTCTGGCATACCGCGCACCCGAATGTTGCAGCGGCGCCCGCGATTGTCCAGATCCTCTACTGTTCTTCTAAGCTGTAGGATTAGGCTGCCCTGCCGGGCCATGGCCGTGTCTGTTGAGGCCAATTTAGTATTCTGGGCCTCATGGGAGCGCTCTAGGTCTTGTACGCGGGTACCCTGCGCCGCCACTTCTGCCCGGATGCCGGCTATTTCAGCCCATAGGGCGTCTTGTATAGTGGTGGTGTGCACCAGCAGATATGCTTTGGTGACCATGGAGGCTGCGAGGGTGTGGATTTCGTCCACAACGCCATCCAGTGTGGAGGGAGACGGAGCTCCGGGTGCGGAGGAGGCAGACGCCATTTTGAGGCCTCTGGCCTCTCTGCATGCGTCCGCCAGCGTTTGGACAAATTCATCCATCGGGCCCACTGGTTGCTGTGTTTGGGGTCCCCTGGGAGTCCTTGGAGGGTCACCCCTTCGATTCCTTCCCATCAGATGCAGTTGTAGCTGATTAATAGGGCTATGTAGGGACCGGTGGAGCGGAGCTCGTAGCTTAAGCGTCCATCCTGGTCGGCATCCAAGCCACGCCCCCCCCCTCTTTAACTTTTAATATGCACTTTGTTTCACTATCTAATATTATAAATTCATGTCTTAATTTTATTCTGGAATGTGTACCCAGTTTTATAATATATTGTGATGAATATATGCCCTAATGAGAATTAGGATTTAGTCAGCGTTTTATTTGTATGGTCTAGCATATATATTTTTTAAAATGATGTAAGTTTACATGAAGAAGGTTTTTTGTATATGAACTTTGCCCTGGATAGTTGGTAATTGGACAGTTGGTAATTCATATTTATTGAGGGCAAGGATAATATAATCGGAAGAAGTTCACATCATGAGAAGAAGACTGAAGTTATCAGAGTGAACGCCGGAACTGAGGATGTGTCCATGATGCCGGAAGCAGGGATGGGGGTATGATGACATCGTGACGGACAGGAAAAGGCGCCAACTCAGAAAATATTTATATATTCAAGAAGAAAGGTGAAGGATGGACTTTTGATAAAGGCTTTGACGAAACGCGTTAGGTTCAATCCATGCACAAGTGGACTTTATAGATATATGTTTTATTGTATTTGGTTTTATAAGCTACCTTTTAGTGTGTCCAATAAATTGTTTAAAGGCAACAAGCAAAGCAAAGATGTAACTAGTCTCAGTGTGTAAACAATCCTGAGACCAGCTACATCACCTGGAAATATGTATAGCAATGTAGTAGTGATGATAAGCTGGCTTAAACATATATGGTAAAGACTAATAGAGATCAAATATAGAACTAATAATAATAATCAAACAAAAGTATATACACGTGGTACTAATACTCCTATGCCAACCACAGAGATAAGTAAGTTAGGGATATAGTCCAAAATTCATGTGGATATAATCTATACCCAAGCCTAAATTACAGCTTTATTGCAAATTACTAAATAGGAGTTGGTACATCATGATAGTAATACCCTAATACTAGGTTATCTCTGGAAAATGTCTTCCAATTCCTGTGTCTTATCAAAAGAATAGGAGCTGCGCTTATGTGCAGAAAATAAAACCCCATCTGTATACATTTAGGGTGCACTTTAAATTAGGCACAGATCCAAGCAATCATCATCTTGAAAGAAATAGGTAACAAACAGGAAAATGTTCCATAAAGGAACACCAGAGAGAAATGGAATATAATATAGAATGAGAGAGTCAGTCTAAAACAGACTGACAATGTTAAATTATAGAGCCTCTCTCCCTGGTAAACTAACTAGACAGGCATAGAAGTAGAAAATAAGTGAAAATCAAAAAGGCAAACATTCCATAATGTAAGTGCAGATCATGGTGCTAACACCACCAGTGCCCAGTGCTCATATAATATGAGAAAAACTCCCAACGCGCGTTTCGTTGCCTTAGGAGATGCATCTTCGTCAGCTTGGAATTTGACCAACACGTGCATTTTACATAGTAGTTGGATACTATAAGACATGTCATAAGAGACCTTGAAAATAAAAAAATAAAAATAAAAACTTAGCAAAATAAAACAGAGCATTAATTCTATTCATGATAACTTAATTTTCAAATATTTCTTTCTGCATAGAATATGGACAGTTGTTTATCTTTAGAGTAATGTTCTGAGTTCCCGTGCATGGCAGCATTAATGTTGAAACTATCTAAATAGAATGCAAAGTGCTAGTTCTCTTTTTTTCAACACTTAAAAAAAAAAAATCATTTCCAAAGAATGATAAATACTTTCTTCTTTTCTGTTGAGCTATGGTTATAAAATCGAATTGAAATATTTTATCAACAATGCACTTTAAAATGCCAGTTGAAATGTAAATTACACATGAACACACATATCATAAATCCTGATTTTAATGATCTTTAATCAGAAATACTATTAAGTGAAAACTTTAACTGCAGGTGAAGTCAACACCTGGAAAATTCTAACCAAATATCCCAGTACTAATGCTTCAGGTGGCTTACAGGTGGCTTACAGGAATAAATCACATTATGAGGAAGGTAACCTGTATATGCATTTGTTTTAAACCTTTTGGGTTTTTGGTAAACAAGCTACAGTAGAACACAGCATTTAATTAGCAAAGCAGTCAATGTTCTGGTTATATAAAATGCCATCAACATTTATAGGTTGCACAGATGCACATAGTATTATATTAAATTATTCAGATACGTCCCTTAATAACATTTGTCAAGGATAATGTGTTAAAGGGGCACTCCAGACCTCTCAAGCACCTTAACTTTCTGTAGTGCTTTATGTGTGAGTGTGTCTTCTTTTTTCACTTTGCAGAATATAAATATTTCAATAGGAATTAGCAATTTTATGAATTATGCTTGTTACAACCCTCTGGCTGTCAGTCAGACAACGGTCTCATTGAGCTTCATTGGGAAGTCTGTGATTGGACAGCCACAGAAAGCCTGGGTTAGAAGGGAGGGCTTGCAAAGGCTGCAGACAAGGGATCTGTAGCTTTTGCAAGCTGTTTTAAGATGTACCCCCAACAAAAAACTGCATAATAGAATGCATGCATGTTTTCACTGGGCATAAAACAGTGATTTTATTTATTTATTTTCATTTGGGCAGTGGAGTATCTCTTTAATGTCTACAGAAAATTCTTATATATATTTCTGCATACAAATATGAATATATCTAATTTTGAACTAAATGTTTCTTAATAATTATAAAACATTGCATAGCAATGTGTTATCTCTATAAGGTACAGTTTTAATTAATCCAACAATGTGGAGACAACTTAATGCTACTAACACATCCTACATCAACTATAAAGACCGCAAATATCAATCAGAGTTACGACATATGATATCAAACTCAACATATAATTGCAAATGCGATTTAACATGCATGAGCACTTGACATAATTGTGCAGCACATTAAGCCTATATAATACATAAACTGGTGGAAATGTTACTTGACACAGTCATTAGCTTATCTGAGATAGAAAAAGGTGAAAATACAAGGAATGATGAAAGAAAATATCACCACTAATTGCATCTAAAGGCAAATAGATGCTGCAAATCATCTACTGAAATTAAATGATGATAATATATGGTCAAATTAAGTAGAAAATTCAACTCTGACCCAACTCTGTTTATTAAATATGTCTGTTTTTAATTTCTCATGTTTTCCACGTTGCCCTTCTTTTTGTAACACATATCTCTGTTTGTCCAACCACCTTTCTCTAGATGTTTCATAGAAAGAGCAAATTGTGGCCAAAATGTTTTAAATTACTAAAATAAATACAAGATAACATTGGTTAATACGGATCCTATTTATTTGAAAATTTCTTCCAAGTGGATAAAAATCTGAACACAAGAACAGTGTTCTGATTTAGAGTTGTAAGTAGAATTTTTTTATTTTCCTTACCTTGTCCACCCCCTTTTTTCTATAACTATGATTTTTCCTATTGTCATTTAGATCCTACTGTTTTCTATTTCTTATATTGAGTAGCAAGGTATGCAGTACTTTTATTTTAATCTTATTTTATGCTTTGTCATTTGAGTTTGTTACAGTGGACTGATTACTTATGCGTTTTCCCTGTACACTTGTGAAATAACATTTATTGTATAGTCCAGTATGCAGAATTCTCTACATCCATTTTTGTTGCAAACTGTCTCTTGTAAAACATTTAAAATTGGCAATTTTATAAATTATGCTTGTTACAACCCTGTGGCTGGCAGCCAGACAATGGTCTACTTGAGCTTCATTGGGAAGTCTGTGATTGGACAGCCACAGAAATGCAGCTAATTTTAACCTAGCTGTAATATCACAGGTCAACAAAATAAAACTTTTTTTTTCTCATCATAAACAAAAACATATTTGTATCATGTCTGGTTTGTGAAATACGACCATCCTTTGGGTTTGATAAATTTGATATATATTTCAGAAATGTGCAGGAATAGAGTCATACCAAAGTGCATCCAGTATTGTTGTAACTTACATATATCATGAACATTTATCATCAATTTAATCAATATTACACTACTTTTACAATTTAACATCAAAATCGTTTTATTTTGTACACTTTATCTGGTTCATTACGATACAGCATCCAACAGTAATCTGCCATCATGGTTTCATTCCAGAAACCTTGGCAGCGATTTTCCATCAACTGAATGTCTTGATGAAATTGTTCGCCTTGCTCATCACTCACTGCTCCGAAATTTTCAGGAAATTGAGGTGCGAATGTAAAATATGCAATTTCAAAGACATACGACATCCCATTTTTAAAAAATTCCTCGAGCAACTTTTGAATGCCAGCTTCATACATGAAAGCGTGAAAGCCTGCCAAGCTTCTTTTTCTTGAATGTTGAAAAAAACGTTGAAGTTTGTGTCTTGCAACACTTCCCGAATTTGGGGCCCAACAAAGATGCCTTCCTTCAACTTTGCTGCACTGATCTTTGGAAATTTCTTTACCAAGTACTGAAATCCTGCAGAATTAGCTTTCCCCATCACTTTCACAAAGTTCATCATTAAGCCAAGCTTAACATGGAGAGGTGGCAAGAAATTTTTTTGCGGATAAACCAAAGGAATGTTTTGGACACTGTTACTTCCTTGCTCATATTCACTTCTTTGAGGAACTGGTCTGATGGCCGAATCCAAATTTGGATAAACGATGTTATGTTTATTTTTTGTTGAAAAAACTGTTGTATTAATGCTGCAAAAGTAACAATCACTATGATGATCCTTTGGCTCTCTCCATATCATGGGTATTGCAAATGGAAGTGAAGTATTCTGTCTGTGAAGCCAATCACGTAAACCGATAGAACATGTAGTGCAAATAACGTACGGAGTCCGTGCTTTATCCTGATCACCTAGTGGGCACCCCAAGTACAATTTGTAGATTTTCATGAGATCTTTGTTAATTTTACGTCGCTATCCTAAAGCTGTAAATACGCCGCATATATAGCAAAATATGTCGGTGTGAGTTTTGCATTTTCTAGGCATGCTGGTAAGTAAATTTACATTGAACAAAATCAAATCTGAAATGAGAAGAAATCTTGTTTCAGTTGTAACAAAATCACAAATAATGCTAAAACATAATGCATCTCATCACAAAAACTAGATGTGCTGCAAAAAAAATCATGTCTGATGAAAAAAGATTGTTGACCAGTGTAATTATGCTACATTTTTGTAGGTCATTGTTCTGTCCTTATGTTTTGTTTGTGTCTGTTATCAGTTTTGACCCTACAGTTCGAACAGAAATCCTGCATCATCCAAGCAGAATGGCAGGCATCATGTGAAAAATGAACTGGAAGTTTCATTAATACCATTCACCTTGGTGTATGAGACAAGCTTTTTAAAAATTGTCCAAATTATCAATCACATCAAATGAGTGATAAATGAGAACTACAACTATTCAATTATTAATTTTATTTCGGTGGAAACAAGATGCAGACAGAGATATAGATATATTGGGCAAAAAAAAAAAAAAGATATGCAAATATTTAAAATAATTATTAAGTGTCACCCTAAGAATTATTATTTATTATGTTTAACCTGTCTAGCAGAGATTCATAAGCTTTATTTATTAGAATAATGTGCGCTTCATCTGACTTCTACAAATGATTTGAACCTATGCAGTGTCTAAAAACAGAAATGACCATGTGTCTCTATTTTTGTATTTTTTCATTCTATCCATCCATTTATAGGTGTATATCAGGATAGTAGGATACTTTATATTAGTACTCTGAATTTGTTTGGGTTACCATGCCCTCCCTTTTCAACAGTTAGTTACTGTACAATAGGTGTCTTAAGTATTCTTGGAAATGTTGCCATAAGTAATTTAAAACGTTAGCAGTGCTGCACTTTCAGTGGCATTAAATCAATTTTAAAACATGGTCACTTGCACATTATCCCATATCCTTATACACATTTAAATAACTGGAGGTTTCTTAGTATTACTTCAGTGGCCATTGAAATGTAAGCTCATCTGTCTTGTCAAGACAAAACCTCTTAGGTGGGTCCTACACTAACAATTCACCTTTCTCAGGGGTTAAATTTATTTTATTAATTAATTTAAATATTTTAAAATGATAAATTTAGCTAGCTGGGGAGGGTGGAAGTTAGTGGGGAATTGGGGGATTTAGTGTTAGGCTAACTAGGGGTTCACGTTAAAAAAAAAATACGTTTTAAAAAGTTACAAAATTAAGTTAAAAAAGTTTTAATAACGTTTAAGTAAAAAATAAAAAAAAAACCTTTACCCAGTCCAAATAAAAATTAACCCCTTCGCTGCCAGTCGATCACTGCCTACAGTGATCAAAATACAGATCACAGTATTATACTGCGATCTAATGTTTTTTAACCCCTGACGATTAACTTTTATTTATTTTTTAACCCTCAGGGGTTCAATTTATTTAATTAACTAATTTATATATTGTATAATTAAATATTTTGCTAGCTGGGGTGGGTGGGAGTTATGGGAAAATGGGGAATTTACTGTTAGTGCTGCTTACTGCTAGTTATGGGTTAACGGTAAAAAAAAAAAAGCTTAGAAAAATGTTAAATCTGTAAAAAAAAGTTAAGAAAGTTTAGGAAACTTTAAAAAAAAATAATAAGCAAAACAAAAGTTTAAAAAAATAGTTTTAAAATGTAAAAAAAGTTTTAAATGTTAAAAAATACATATAAAAACGCTCATTACCACTAAACCTGGAACAAACTAGAGAAAAAATTATCCCACGCCAAGGTTCAAAATATGCCTTTTGAATTACCCCAGGGTGTATTCTTCAATAAATAGTATGTGTTTGTGGGGAAGTTTCAATAACCAACTATCTAAACTACTCCAAATTGGAACATGGACACAGCGTAAAACTTCAAAGTTAGAAAAAAACTGAATGGCTGCGTCTCAAATGTGCCCCTTCAACATCCACATATACCTGGCAAAGGTACATACTGTACTCAGACCACATAGCTGAGCAACATATGAAGTATTATACAGTAGTAGCACACATAAGGTTTGCAAAATATACTGTGCAAACTCACTTTGTGTGTCAAAAAGGCAGAAAAAACGCCTATAACCACTACACCTGGTACAAGCTAGCGGAAAAAGGATCCCACGCTAAGGTTCAAAATATGCCTTTTGAAATACCCTGGCATGTCTTCTTTAAGAAATGGAATGGCTTTATGGGGTATTTGGATTATATAGCCTGGTAAAATACTCTAAAATGGGACATGGGCACAGCGTAAAAATGTGAAGTTTGAAAACAAATGGAATGGCTGTGTCCCAAATGTGCCCCTCCGATGTCCACATATACCTGGCAAAGGTACATACGGGGTATTTTTGTACTCAGCAGACATAGCTGAGCAACATATGAAGTATTATACAGTAGTAGCACACATAAGGTTTGCAAAATATACTGTGCAAACTCACTTTGTGTGTCAAAAAGGCAGAAAAAACGCCTATAACCACTACACCTGGTACAAGCTAGCGGAAAAAGGATCCCACGCTAAGGTTCAAAATATGCCTTTTGAAATACCCTGGCATGTCTTCTTTAAGAAATGGAATGGCTTTATGGGGTATTTGGATTATATAGCCTGGTAAAATACTCTAAAATGGGACATGGGCACAGCGTAAAAATTTGAAGTTTGAAAACAAATGGAATGGCTGTGTCCCAAATGTGCCCCTCCGATGTCCACATATACCTGGCAAAGGTACATACGGGGGTATTTTTGTACTCAGCAGACATAGCTGAGCAATATATGAAGTATTATACAGTGGTAGTACACATAAGGTTTGCAAAATATACTGTGCAAACTCACTTTGTGTGTCAAAAAGGCAGAAAAAATGCTTATTACCACTACACTTGGTACAAGCTAGCGGAAAAAGGATCCCACGCTAAGGTTCAAAATATGCCTTTTGAAATACCCTGGGGTGTCTACTTTAAGAAATGGTAGGCCTTTGTGGGGTAGTTTGAATTTAAAACCTGCAAAGATGCTTGGAAATTGCACATAGGCCCAGCGTCAAACTTCAAAGTTCGGTAAAAACTGATCTGGCTTGGTTTCCTCTATGGCACTGTAGCTTCACAAAATAGTGCCAAAGACATTCATTGGGGATGTATTTTTACTCAGAAGACTTAGCTGAGCATAATTTGGGGGTTTTGAACTTAGTGGCACATCCAAAATATACAAAATGCCCAGCAAAAATGGAATCCGTACGTAAAACAAATGCCCAAAATAATTTTTTACCACATACTTTGGCATATATTGGTGAAAAATGGGGGCATGTTAAGGCACAATATACACCATATGAGATACCCTGGAGTGTCTACTTTTACAAATGGTAGGCCTTTGTGGGGTTTTTTTGAACAGTCAAACTGTTATAATACCCCAAATGGAAGCATAGGCTCATTAATTCCGTCTCTCAAAATTCGACTGTGAATACTGAAAAGGACAGGTCTCCTATATGGCACTGTAGCTTCACAAAATAGTGCCAAAGACATACAATGGGGGTGTCATTTTACTCAGCAGATGTAACTGAACACAAAATAAAACTTTGTACAGGAATAGCACACACCAACTTTACAAAATACACATCAGAAGTTCTTTGTTATAAGTTTGTGTGCCAAAAAACACAATTTTACTCCAATATTTAGCCGAGGTTGGCGGTGAAATGGCTACGTAGAAAGTGTCAAAACAACCTTAGGTAAATAGCCTGTGGTGTCTACTATATATAAATATATACTTGTGTGGCAATTTTGTTTTCTTTTATGGCTATTAAGCTTACACGACAAACATACCAAATTCTAAAATCGCTCCACATTTAAAGTTTATTTTACTCCATGTGCTTTGTGACCTGTAACTACCAAAAAAAACTTAAAATCACAGACACATTATATATTCTGTAAATCAGAACAACTAAATGAATTTATTTTTAATTACTTTCCTTAACCTGCACTAATTGTGCACACATTATTATTTTTTTGCATTTTTCTGTATTTTTTTATAATAAATAAGCATTTATGTAGATATATGTTACATCAAATTAAAGCCCTTTCTGTCCTTTAAAAAACGGTATATAATATGCGTTGGCGCAATAAATTAGTAAAATGTAAATTGCAGTTGAACACAAACAGCAAAAAATGCAAAAAATGCCGTTGTCATTAAGTGAAAGACAAGCTTCTGAAGCTCTGTCCTTAAGGGGTTAAGTACACATGACATGTTGGACATGTCATGATTCCCTTTTATTCCAGAAGTTTGGTCCTTAAGGGGTTAAGCATTATATTGGTCAAACCCCCATAAAATGAAAAATGTCCTTATGAACATCAATATTTAAAATATTGTTTTCAATATCACAGAAATTAGCTATTTCCAAGAGAGTGGGACCAATAAAACTGGCTTCAACAGTAACGTCATGGGATTTAGTTGAATAACAATGAAACATCTTGCTCACGTCTACCAACTTGATCTATTGAGTTATGCGATGTGTTCTTTAGGTCTAGATAGATACACATGTTTCGGTTGGCTAAAATAAACAGCTATTGTGTCTTTGTAGCTTGGCATTGTATACATTGACATCTATTTTAAGCTCAGAATCCAGGAATAATCTATTCCCAGGTAAAGCACGGTGCTTAATATTAACAACCAGGGCAACCTGAGATCATTTCCATAAAAACAATTATCCTCTAACACTACCAATTGTATTATTTATTTACCAATTTTATTTACCTGAATTACATTTGAATAACTTTCATGCTGTTCCAATAGAAAGTTTAACCTTGTCAGTACAATGTGATCGCAAAACACATTTCTGTTTACTAAAATATATTTTAAAACAATAAGTAAATAAAACTTTAACAATTGTATAGAAAAATATGATAAAGAAAAAAAATGATAAAAACAAGGCAAGATGCAGCATTACAGCAGCATGCTTAAAATATACAATTAAACCAAGAGGGTTGCACACACCTGAGCCCGTATACATTGTAAGGATGCTGCTGGGGTAAATTCATACAACATACAAGATCCAGCACACTCACTCTTTCACTAAACAGCAATTTCAAAGCTCACAGAATAGGATAGTTGTAATAAAAACACCTAACCGAGGCAAAAAATACTTACAGTATATGATCATACATTACAGTATATACTTACAGTATATCAGGGGTAGGCAACCTACGGCACTAGTGCCATGCACGGCACTCGAGGTGTCTTTGCACGGCACCAAGGCTGCTAGAGTCAAACAGACTCTGGCCTATCAGGAGTCCCAATAAAACTTCAGATATCTGCTAATACGAAAAGGTGGTGAAGGACAATCCTCAATGTATGCATTGCAGCACATAGAGGAAATGATCTCAGAGCACGTAATTCCAGCACTTGTGAATGGGAATCCACACTGTAGTAGAGCAGCTCGCAGTTGCTGTTGCAGCTCCTGTCCTTGACCTTTACTTGGCTGGCCTGGTCCCCACTGGAACCCAGGGAAGTCACCCACACTGCTAGATATACACAGAAATGCAGAATAACCCTCCCCTCATACAAATAATACGGACAGCCCACACACAAACATACACACAATCCGCACAAATGCAACACCAGTAACAATCCACATACATGCACACGAACCCACATGCAGCCTCTCACATGCAATACCCCAAACAGCCCCCACACACTACCAAACACACAATGTGACATGTCCATCCACACACAATTCCACAAGCAGCCCCTATACACAGCCCACATTCATATGTATCATACACGATACCATAAAGTACTCCTGAACATATACAATATAATAGCTCATATACGCACAAATACAACAATACAAAGCAATTACAGTAAAAATAACACAAGCAGAATACGGCAGCATACACACCTAAATTTTAAAAAAAATAGGAACAGCACGCTATGGGACATCACAATCCTATATCGGCACAGTGCTGCTAAAAGGTTGCCTACCCCTGCAGTATATGATCATACATTGCATAAATCTGCCACAACGTCAATGTACCCCATTCTTGGCAAGTCCTATTCTAATAACATAATGCCTGGTCCATTGTGTGAGCTTTGAAATTGCTGTTTTTAGTGAATAAGTGAGTGTGCTGGATCTTGTGTGGTGTGTGTATATATATATATATATATATATATATATATATATATAAAAAATACAAGTAGTGTTGCACTCACTGTGGTTAGATATTCACTGCCGGGTGCTTGTCTGGCAAAAATATAAAGGAAAAGTAGATAGCACTCCACGGACTCACTTTGTTTAAATATAAAATTTAACTTTTAATGCTCCAAGTTAAAAAATCGACGTTTCAGTCTGACCAATCAGACTTTCATCAGGACAAGGTTAGCAATAGACAAAGTTCCACATATATACCACACCAAAACCCATAATCAAACAGTGTACTCACCACACCTGGCTGGGTGCAAGCCCCCACAAGACCGGACGGCTTGTGGGGGCTTGCACCCAGCCAGGTGTGGTGAGTACACTGTTTGATTATGGGTTTTGGTGTGGTATATATGTGGAACTTTGTCTATTGCTAACCTTGTCCTGATGAAAGTCTGATTGGTCAGACTGAAACGTCGATTTTTTAACTTGGAGCATTAAAAGTTAAATTTTATATTTAAACAAAGTGAGTCCGTGGAGTGCTATCTACTTTTCCTTTATATATATATATATATGTGTGAGATACAATAGATATGACATATTATGATTATTTTTGCAGAATTTACAATATCACACTCCAAGAAAAGCAAATAATTGACAGATTCGGCATGCGTTCAGCATCATCCTTGCATTCTCATCATGTTAGATGCTGAGAGCTCCATTTATTGCTTGAACAAGGAGCACAACCACAAAAGTATATAAAAAAAAGATGTTTATTACATCGGTCGAATTAATAGGCTCTCATAGACAGTACCAATGCATAAAAAAAGACAATAAATGTCCAATGAAGTATACAATGCGATATCTATAAGTTCTTAAGTTGCATACAAGCAAACTGCACAATGCATAAAAAATTATATATAAGTATACAAGACAGCTATATGAGATGCCAAATTCAATAACCCCCCAAAAATTGTAAATAACACAAAAAAAGGACAACATACCAGACCTAGTGAGAAGAAGGACAAGAGTCAACCAATACACCCCCAACGTTTCGTTAAAATGCCTTTATCAAGGGAGCCTATACTAAAGGAGTGAACACCACCCTTATATACCCCGAAGCAAAAAAATGGAAAACACCTGAGAGAATGGGTGGCCACCCATCAAGATTGAGATCCTCCCAACCAAAAACAGCTGTTACTTATGGTTGCCAAGGAAATCAATTAACAAGACATAAACAGAAAAATAAATGAGAGGTTTGCAAATCCTTCCCAAAATTGGAACTGAGTCCACAAAACTGGATATCATATCAAGTGTCTATGTATAAATTAACATAAGTCTGTATAATAAACATGGAGCCTCATCTAGCAACAGTGGCATATATGAAAACTTGTAATATATAATAAACCCCTAAAGGAAATATAGGGAGCTTACCCATCCATAGGAGAAACCAAAGTCACCCTCCGTTATGGCAATAGAATGATCAGCAATGAATTTCAAAAATAAGCATTAGCCCAAGTCCGCGCTAGAATAGTGGATTAAAAGTGAGGCTTGGACCTCACAGTGCGTCGCAACACCCGGAAGTAGGGGAGACGCACATCCAATGGAATGCATCATGCGTTCCAACCAAGGGCGGACGCCAGAAAGACCAAAACGCAAGGTGCGCATGCGCGAAAATGGCGCCTGGAACGCATAATGCTGAGAGCTCAACACATGCGTTCTTTATTGCTCATTTCTGCACATCAGTTTTACGCTGAGAGTCATGATTTTGCGGTGTTTTCTGAGGCACTGGCCCTTAGCCTCTATAGATCTAGCTCTCTCCAAGTTCATGGTCCCTAACTGAATATTGTTATGCTTGTTTTAATGTTCTGACACCATTCCTTATTGGTGCCTGTATTAACATTGGCCTGTCTGACTTGCCTGCTCTCTTGAATCCAGACCTCAGCTCAGATCAGTTTTGCTAGTTAGTTTCCTTCTGTCATGTTAAATGTAGGCACTCTAAGGTCTGCTAATGCTTATCTCTTATCTCTTTGTCTATAGTTGTAGTCTGACAGAAAAATCACTCTCAAATTGACTTCAAATTAGTTCATATTTGTTTCTTGTAAAGGTATCTTTAAGTTGTAGTCAAGAAATTAAATGGGACTCCAATGGGCTTTGGCTGTTTCCATGGCAATACTCTGAACGGAGGTGCTCTCAAGAGAAACCTGCACTGCTTGCATCTGGCGGAGGTGCAGAGCAGATACACTAGACCACCAGACCTAATACTGGGGTCACATTGTGTGGGTATAAGAGAGTATCTAAGTATACAATATGTGTAATAGCTTGTGTATATGTGAGTATGTGTAACAGTTTGTGCTTTATGTGTCATATAATGGCTATGTGGGTGTATCTGTGAGTATGCATATATAACAGTTTGTGTGTATCTGTGAGTGTATATATTTATAATAGTGTGTGTGTATCTGTGAGTATGTGTAACAGTTTGTGTGTGTATAAGTGTGTCTGTGTATAAGTTTGTATCTGTTACTGTATATATATTTATTAGTGTGTGTATCTGTGAGCATGTGTAACATTTCTTGTGTATCTGTATGTGTAACAGTTTGTGTTTATTTGTGAGTGTTTGAGTGTGTGTATATTTCATATTGTCAATGGGTAACTGTGTGTGAGCTAGTAAGAGCATGTGCTTTAGTGTATGTATTTTATATAAATAAAATATTGGCTTGCAGTAGAACTTAGGATGTGGCAATGGGTGGAGATTGGGTCGGTCTAATGGTACTGTCCCCTGGAGGGGCTATCAAATATATTTTGAGCTGAACTCCTAGTCTTTTACCAGCCTATCAACATCCCTGCTCTTGCCTGCAAAGTTTCCTAATGTTATCTTACTTCCATTTCTAGTTGTGCATTGTAATGGAGCTCCAACCGAACAAGGTCAGTTATCTAGCTGCTATTAGGGATCCTGGAGCTCTTCAGACCCAGTTGCTGAAGCTTAACTGGAGTTTCTGAGGAATATGTCCCCTGTCTGCAGAAACCATAATGTGCAAATCTACCTGAATATGCAAACTAAAGAGCCTTGCTATTCAGGTAGTGCATATAGCTGTTTTTTTAACGATATTTAACAAATAAAACACACGCTGCACCTATAAGGTGATTTAAGAGTTATCCGGAAACCTCCTTGAATTCTCCCCATTATTCTCACAGGGATGGTGACATGCGTCATCAGCATATACTGACTTTTCATTTTGTTAAAGATCTTGCAATAGGCTTCAACAGAGTAAAGAGAAGTGAACTAAGGAGAGAAGTACTCCACTTACCTATTTTGACCAACTCAATCATTTTCCACTAACAAGTATCTTCTGTGCTTTATCCTCATGCCAGCGTTCTTTCAAAAAACAAACGATCTTTGTTTAAACAGAATTATATCATTTCATACAGCAACATTTTGTAACCGAATAGTTACTAATCCCTCTTGAATATGGGCACAATATGTGCTAATGTAGTCCATGAAATTTGAATTTAATTTGAAAGATAACATTTGTTATCAAATTATGCCAACCAATAATTAAACAATAAATCATTTATCAATTATATGATAATTTATCAACAAATTATCATATAATTATAGTTCAACAACATTTGGGGGGAGGACAGCCATCTGGTTGTACACCCCTGGCTTGACTTAGTATGCAATATGCTGCTCAGATGTAAGCAGAAAATATCCATAAAAGAGAATAACCTTTTTTCTTGGACATACATTTCTTCTGCCAACAACCTTTGCAAATAGTTTTACTTACTAAGCATTTCAATAACTTTCAGATAAGTGTGCCATCTCCAGATGTCACATTATGAGAATGATGAGCATGAAGAACATACTTTACATCCGCAGAAAATCCACAGTTATGTGACAAAATTAAATAAAACAGAAAAGCAGGTGTGTATCCTGATATCCTTGAACTCTAGGGTCATATAATTATAACAACATAAGACAATGTCTTTAAATTGTGCTTTTAAAAGTGCATGTTTTATTTAATTACCGTGTATTGTGTGCCACAATTTCCAAAACAGACCAGTTGATAGACCCTTGCAATCTTTTCGCATTAGTTGTAAGCACAATATTCTAATCAGCACATGAAATCAAGAGTATTTCAACTGCTAACAACTTATTTAACTTATTTCACCACAGGTGTCTATCTTGTCCAACAATAATGTTTGATAAAAACAGAATCATTTCTTTATTTTATTTTATTTTTTATTTTAATTTTTGATTTAGCAATCAACATATGGTGAACAATAAGGCATGGACATCCATTTTCATTAATTAATTTTTTTCACACACTTTGCATTGTTCTTTTAAACGGCATATGGTTTGCATACATGGCAATATTTTTGTACCACATAAGTTTTTGATATAGAGTAATAATTTTTTCCAACCCTGAATTGTATGGTATCTCCATAAATGGTGGTATAATCAAAACCTTAAACAACAATCATAAAAAGTGGTATAACTATACATTTTAAGAGGTGCTAGTAGGTGATTATCAAGTTTCATATATTTTATTTCTGTTATATACTTGAAGGGTACACCATTCTAAGGTTCTTGATTTTTGAGGTTTTTATTTATTTTTAATTTATTTTTAATTTTTCCATTTTTGATAACATTGAATACATTTGGTTAACAGAAGCATCAATGTAGATAAGTACAACAAAAATTAAAAAGGAGTATAGGAACAGGGGACAGTACCATCATTAATTATGTAGCATGGTGTTGACATTGTTATAGTTGTGGTGTGATGACCCTACTCCATAGTTTAACCATCACCTGTTTTAAGATGGGAGGTTTAGTGATTTGTCCCTCAGCTCAGGAGGGGTGGGTCTCATGAGCCAGGGCTCCTTCATGGGCTGGTAGCCTGGCCCGGGTCATGAGCTCAGCGCAGGGGAAATGGTCAACCACATGGGTGTTCATAGGTATTTTTAGATTGTTGTGGGAGCTTTTTTATTTATTTAACACATAGTAGATACTGTAATATTTTTTCTGATTAATGCTTACATCGTATCTCTTATAATGCTCTTCTCCCAGACTCCCCAGCGGTCCTATGAGAAGAGCAGTGGAAGTGACACCCCCTCCTCCTGACATCGTCAATAGAGGCCGACCTACTTCCCTGGCTGCTCTGTTCTGGCTGGCTGCAGGGAGATAGGTAAGTTGAAAAATCCGAGTCAGGACAGGGCATTCGGATTTTTGCGCCCCCTCCGCTTCCCCCCACCCCCGTTCTGGCACCCTAAGACGGCAGCCTGAGCCGCCTCATGGATGTGCATGCCGTGTCTGTAAAGGCCTGGTATATGTGCTTATTCAAAAGAGACTTTATTACTGCTTTAATAATCAGTCATAGTCTCTTCACTCACTAGTGCTTCAACTAGACAGACTAAGATAAAGGGTTAAATAAATCAAAAAGGACAAAGATAAAAAATCGGCACAGAAATACAGAATAAATTGGGAAAGTCAGAATTTTCTTGCTGCTCTATCTTGGGCTCAAACTGGTACTCATTTTTATTTCTAATTGGTTACTTAGAGAGTAGAAACTACCCTGCAGCAAGGCTGCTACTATCTATCTCAATTTATTCTATTTGTTTCCTTATCTTTAAATAACTCTGTCTTATACATTTATCAAGCACCCATGGCCTATTTCACCTTCTGGGGTTGTCTATTAAGAAATTTTGATTAGAGAAAAAGACATTTACTATTCCACTTGGAATGGGTGAATTTAATCAATGACTACTTTATACACAAAGATATTTGTTTTAATTGAATATTAAATAAAAATTTAATTTTCTATTTTTTTTATTTCATGCTATAAGTCCAATTTTTCCTATAAGTTCGACAGTTTACATTAAACTCTTAGTTGTTTATTTTGTGAGAGGCCTTAATACTACAAGGCCTACACAAAGTTAAAACAAAGTATATAGCGTTAAAAAAGACTACCCAGCATTTTCCTCGTCCCTCGTCCCTCGTCCTTATGTCTATTCTCCATGTTCACCTATTGAAAACCTACTTGATGAAGTTTTATCTTAGTGAGTGGTATGAAGGGATTGCCCAAATTCTCTTTGCGTGGTCTTCATATATTTACCCTAGATATTTACATCTAGGCCTTCTCAACTATCTGGATCTCACAAATAATTAAACCCCAAGTCATTACAGGAGGACTTTGCATCTATTGGTTGTGATGATTCATACCATGTTGTCTATGGACAGTAAAATAATAAGAGCTAAATGGCACTGGAGTAGAAACTGGTAGTTGTTGGGACACATTATTACGATGAGTAGGACAGATTCTCTCCAATGATGGTGCACCTAGAGGATTACTTCAGGGCTGTAGACCTGAAGGTAAGCATGTACTACATTCCAATTCAAACTCATTCACAAACTAAGCTGCAAAAATATTATCAGAACCCTTAAAAATAACATTTGCATAATTTAATATGTTTTACTTGTTTAAGGAAAACATAAAATCAGCTAAAACCAGTTATTGCCAAAGTCACTCGAGAAAACAATACTGTAATATTGTAACTGCTGTGATGAGAGCTTTTGAGTACTGTCTAGAAAATATAAATCATTTATGTTAGTTTGTATGTTTTTGAAGTACATCTAAAAAAAATATGTAGCATTTATATTATTTTGTAGATTTTGCATATTGTGATTTCATTAGGAGTACAATCTGAAAAATATGTTTATACATTTTAAGAAGTGTTTATTTCATGCAGTGTATGATTGTATTCTGTGACAAAGATATGCATTGTTAAATATATATTCTTTAGAAAAATGCAATTACACTGTTGAAATAATATATGTTATTGTAACTTGATAACTAAATGACAACAGGAAAAAAGAAAATGAATAGTATAAAGGAATATTAATGTGAGATTTTCTCTGTGTTTGAAGGAATGTGCACAGTGAGCATTTTATCACATTATTACATTTTCTTCACACACCTTATGTTTTATACATGATTATACCATTATTAAAAATATAGCATTTAAGACATTGCAACATTTTTGTATGCTTCTTTTCATGTGAAAAATGGTCATTCATAAAACAAAATGTGTTAAAACGATGCTTTTAACTTAACGTTTTTCTATTGTGCACTATGTGGTCTAAGGAAAACGATTGGTTTCTAGGTTGACAAGCACTTGGGCAAGACCCATTCTACTGATAATAACTATGTACATGTCATATCGGAAGGGATAAACACTGAATTGATGGCTGCAGCTACAAAGAGCAGCTACTGTCTGGGAGTGTAACTTCCTGTCTGTTACTTATAGGAGTTCACTCTCAGGCAGCAGCTGATATTTCACCTGCATTCTTTAAAGGGACACTAAAGTCACCAAAACCACTTTAGTTGAATGAGAATATTTTTGTGTATAGATCATGCCTGCAAAGTTTCACTGCTCAATTATCTTCCATTTAGGAGTTAAATCACTTTTGTTTCCATCCATGCAGCCCTAGCCACACCTCCCGTGACTGTGACGGACACAGCCTGCATGAAAGAGAATGGTTTCATTTTTAATCAGATGCTAACTTACTTTAAAAGTTTTTATCCCCTGCTTTTTAAGTTGGACTTTATTTAAATTGTATTAATTAAAATGAATTTGCAATAAATGAGGTGTAAACATTAGATGACTCTTTACAGGAAGTGTTTAGGCAGACTTTAGAAAGACTTTGCAAGTTACATGCATTGAGGTATGCCTAGGTTTGCATAAAAAAAGTACTTTAACTTATATTTGTTGTTGGGGCAATATTGCCGTAATAGTTAGATAACATATAATAGGTAATAAAATCCGAGTTAGTAACACCAGTCGGGTGTGGTGTGCCAGAACCGGCAAAGTAGTAGGCCTGTAATAAAGAGGGCCCACCTTAGAAGGTGATGTGAATAAAGGGAGTGGTGGGAGGGGTAACTCGCCAGACCAAGCACTGTAATGTGGGAGAGGATTGGATGCCCTTATGAAGGGGACCAATGCCCCTTCCACAACTACGGGCCAGCCTTAAATCTGTCAGAGAAGTGTGCAGTGAGATTGCAGGTGCATGATCATTACAGCAAAACTGCTTTATAAAGCTAAAGTTGTTTTGGTGACTATACTGTCTCTTTAATTCAGATCTACTTTCATTACTGCAATGTCAGAAGAATGTCTGTGTCTCTGTTTTTCTACCACATCCCTGTAAGTTTTGACTGTAACTAGCAATAAATTAGACAGCTAAAACAGAGGTAATGATGTTTTAACACACACTTATAAAAATTATGAAAGTATGTAAATAGACTACAGTGTAACGCAATAGCATTTGAAATCTTGATTTTACAATTATTCCATGGTGTATATTATGGACTAGGCATTTCTTGGAAGAAACAATGGATTATATCTGTTCTGTATACATAATGCAGTGAAATACTAGCCAAGGGAACTATTACATTGAATAATTGTTGACACATAACACAAAATCTAAATATTCAGGGAAATGTATCCCCAGAGAGCATGCTTGTAAATGCAGTCACTGGGATTTTACTCTGTTTATAGACAATGGTAGAGTTGTTATAGCTCCTCTTTGTATAACATTTCTACAGCAACAACAATGCTGTATTTACTTATTATTTATTATAGCAAAACTTAATCCCATACTGTTCCTAATAATGTAATGTTTATAGTGTGTTACACTCATACAATGGGTTCAAATCTTATTTTTTTATCTCAAGGATGAAAATATTTTGAATAAAACCGATGCAGAATATTCTCTCTACCTATTGATTATTCTATAGAATAATCAGTTTCTCAGAACTGAGACATTTGAAACAGTTGAAAAAGGATTTATTATTTGTGTTAAAGGGACACTCCATTGCCTAAATAAAAATAATAAAAATAATGTTTTTTTAAATCACTAGTTTAGAGGATATACCCAAATGAAAACATACTTGAATTTATTTATGCATTTTTTTTTATTAGGAGTGTATTTTAAAACAGCTTACAAAATATGCAGTTTTTTATCTGCTGATTTTGCAAGCCCTCCCTTTTTCCCCATCCCAGACTTTATATGACTGTCCAATCAGAAACGTCCCAATGCAGCTCAATGAGAAGTCTTAGCAAGGTAATTGCTTTGAGCAATAGCCTGCCTCTTTAGTTAAGCTCCACTGCATTAAACAAACCAGGATGTAACAGGGCTTGTTGTCTGCTTAAAAGCCGAGGGTGTAACAATGTCAATTTATAAAATGAACAATTTCTATTGAAATATTCGACTTTTTGTAAAATGAAAAAGGGAGGACTAACTCTTCACTCATAAAGCATTTTAGCAAGTTAAAGTGCTCTATGAGTACAGGGTTTTCATTTAAAACAGGAAAACATACAGTTTATTTTGAGGTAAACATGTGTGGGAAAGTACTTGGTACTTTGTAACACTTTATGGTTAAGCCAGAATGCAAATTCTTGTTCTTTCTTACATTGAGCCTTGGAGGCTTCCCTCACTTGTAGTGAAGTACTCATTTCAGAATAAACTTTTAAGCCACCAAAGTCCTGAGCCACAACTCACCATATACTGATGAACGTAAGAACCAGATAATTGGACTTAGGTCACAGTAATTGTGTTGAGGTTCGTGTTTGGAACACTTTTTTTTGGTTTACCAGGACTGCCTCACTATGTACTGCACCTACACTTCACAATTCCACTTGATCTTCTCATCTTGAAGCTCGTACTACTCTTGGAAGTACTTCCTACAGGCATCTATGAGTGAAGGCAACTTTAAGTTTGCATTCTCTCATTCCGTTGGACTGATGAAACCTCTCTCAGCTACACAATGGACTACACTTGTATTTTCATTTTTTTTAACTCTTTATATTTGAGTGTAATAAAAGTGATGAGACAAGATGTCATGATGACAATTATGTGAAGTTGGGTGAAGTAACTCATAGGAGTATTGTTTTTTCTCATTTGAATTGTTTTGAGCTTTCATAAAATGGGAGGAGGCTACATAAAGAAAAAGGGAAGGGACAGGAGGGGTAAGATACAATTTCATATGATTACAGAACAAAGCATATGTTCTGGTGTAGAGCAGGCTTCCCCAAGCTCCGGCCCTCCAGATGTTGCTGAACTACAACTCCTATGATTCTCAGACCATCTATTTCATTCATAGAATCATGGGAGTTGTAGTTCAGCAACATCTGGAGGGCCAGAGTTTGGGGAAGCCTGTTATAGAGTAACTTTTATGTAAAAATAAATCAAGGGCCCCCTTACAGGCCCCACCCATGTCCCGCCTCCATGCACCGCCTCCAGCCACATCCTACACAATCTTTAGACACAAGGAACAAAAGTGCAATAATCCCTTCAAGGCCCCAGTAGAGACTACAATTGAGGGCTAATGGGCCATGGAGGGGGTTCTTTCTAGCAGAGGCTATCTCAGTGTCCTTTAGAGAGTGTGTTAGAAAGAATCCCCTCCAGGCCCTATTAGAGACTACAATGGAGTCTAATAGGCTTGGAAGGGGGTCTTTCTAACAGAGGCCATCTCAGTGTCCCTGCTGGAAACAGTCGCCTCCAGGCCCCAGTAGAGACTACAATTGAGGGCTAATGGGCCATGGAGGGTGGGAGTATTCTAGCAGAGGCTATCTCATTGTCCTTTAGAGAGTGTGTTAGAAAGAATTTCCTCCAGGTCCCATTAGGGACTACAATGGAGTCTAATGGGGCCTGGAGGGGGGTCTTTCCAACACTCTGGTTCCTATTCACAATAGAGCAACACAACATAGCTCGCTGATACCTAGGCCAAGTTGGCTCCTCTTACCTTAATTACTGTTGTTGGCTGGCAGTCTGTGGGCTTGCTGGAAGGCTGTGGGCTTACTGGCTGCGGCTGGCAGGCTGTGGGCTTGCTGGCAGGCTGTGGGCTTGCTGGCTACTGCCGGCAGGCTGTGGGCTTGCTGGCTGCGGCTAGCAGGCTGTTGGCTTGCTGGCTGTGGCTTGCTGGCTGGCAGGCTATGGCTTGCTGGCTGCGGTTGGCAGTCTGTGGGCTTGCTGGCTGTAAGCCTAACTGGTGGCCTCTGGGCTGGCTGGCTGGCTACTGGCCAGCGGCCAGCCTGTGGGCTGGCTGGCTGGCCTGTGGGCTGGCTGGCTTGCTGGCTACTGGGGCACTTGGAGATTATTTAAAGAAATAATCCATGCACAATAACCACTACTGCTCTGTGTAGTCGTTATGGTGCAAGGAGGGCCGGGCCCCCCTCCCAGAGTAAGTAGTCAAACCGTTTAAGAACAGTTTGACAACTTACCTGGGGTCTGCTGGGATATGAGGCTGTTGTAGGGTATAGGAGCAGTGGTGCAATGTGTAAGGGGTGCAGTGTGTGTGAAAGGTTCAGTGTGTGTGAGGGGGTGTAGTGTGTGAATGTGTAGGGTGTGTGGGGCAATGTGTGTATGAGGGGGCTGTGTATGTGTGTGGCAATGTTAGTATGGGGGCTGTGTGTGTATGGGTGGGCAGTGTATGTGTGTGTGTGTGAGGCAATGTGTGTAAATGTGTATGGTGTGTGTGGGGGCAGTGTGTGTGTATGGGGGGCAGTGTGTGAATGTGTATGGTTTGTGGGGGTAGTGTGTTTATGGGGCTAGAGTTCACTCTCACCACTGCAACCACCAGGAATCCCTGGTGGTCACAGTGTTGAGAGTGAACTCTAGCTCGTTGTTCCAGGGCTAGAGTTTACTTTCGCCAGAGCCGTAACGTTGCCGTGGTAACCGCGGCAACGATCTGTGCTCGCGCAAAAAGGACCCAGAGGAGCTGCAGGCTGAGCTCCCGGGTCCTCTCTTCCTCCCTCCCCTGACGGCTGCCCGCACGGTGCCTGCGGACAGGGGAGGGGGCAATTGCCCTCCTCTTACTCCCCCCTACCCCTCTTCTTACCCCCCTCCCCCTCTTCTTTCTCCCACCTCTTCTTACTCCTCCCTCTTCTTACTCCCCCCTCTTCTTACCCCCTCCCCCTCTTCTTACTCCGCACTCCCCCTCTTCTTACCCCCTTCTTACTCCCGCCCCCCTCTTCTTACCCCCCTCCCCCCTCTTCTTACCCCCTTCCCTCTTCTTACTCTTCCCTCCCCACTTCTTACTCTTCCCTCCCCCCTCTTCTTACTCCCCCCTCTTCTTTCCCCCTTCTTACTCCCCCCACCCCCTCTTCTTACCCCCTTCTTACTCCCCCTCTCTTCTTACTCCTCCCCCCTCTCTTCTTACCCCCCTCTCTCTCTTCTTACCCCCCTCCCTCTCCTTACCCCCCTCTTCTTACCCCTTCCCTCTCTCTTCTTACCCCCCCTCTCTTCTTACCCCCCTCCCCTTACCCCCTCTCTCTTTTTACCCCCCTTTCTTTTTACCCCCTCCCCTCCCTTTCTCTTTTTGCCCCCCCTCCCCTCCCTTTCTCTTTTTGCCCCCCCTCCCTTTCTCTTTTTGCCCCCCCTTTCTCTTTTTGCCCCCCCTCCCCTTCTCTTTTTGCCCCCCCCTCCCCTCCCTTTTCTCTTTTTGCCCCCCCCCCTTCTCTTTTTGCCCCCCTCCCTTCCCTTTTCTCTTTTTGCCCCCCCTCCCCTCCCCTCCTTTTCTCTTTTTGCCCCCCCTCCCTTTCTCTTTTTGCCCCCCTCCCCTCCCTTTCTCTTTTTGCCCCCCCTCCCCTCCCTTTCTATTTTTGCCCCCCTCCCCTCCTTTTCTCTTTTTGCTCCCCTCCCCTCCCTTTCTCTTTTTGCCCCCCCTCCCTTTCTCTTTTTGCCCACCCCTCCCCACCCTTTCTCTTTTTGCCCCCCCCCCCCCAGGAGTTTATGTTTCCTGTACCCGGCCGGACTGACAGGAAGGTGCACAGTGTTTGTGCACCTTCCTATCACTCCGGCCGGGCACCGCAGACCGCACAGCAGCTCGGCCACGCTACAGGGGAGGGGAGTTGAGAAGCTGCAGCCGCCTGATGCTCTTAAGAGAGCGCTCAGGCGGCTGCAGCATTTAAAGGGGCGGCCGGGCCCCCTGATGGCGGGCCCCCCTCCCGGCCGGGCCCTCGGACCATGTCCGAAGTGCCCGACCGGTCAGTCCGCCCCTGGATGTAATGTAAGTCTCTGTCACACATAGCTTTTGCTAACACAGAAGATCCAATTCATTGTGTTGACATGTAAGTATTATCGAAGGCAACTGAGCTTGATGATATTTGATTCTGTAATTAATATTGGAAGTGTAAGTACCATATTTTTTAGTATTTATGTTAGACCAGTCAGTGTCAAAACACTGTATTTGACACTATAATATGCCGGTTTCATAATTTAGAAAGATATATTTTATCTGTGTGTTAAGGGACTTACCTGTTAAGCAATGTTAATATATATGTTTGGAATTTTGGTAATTTATCTGTGCTACATCATGTTATTTTTACTGAAATATATTAGTTAAATTTATTTTAAAGGATCACTATAGGGTCAGGAACACAAACATGTATTCCTGACCCTCTGGTGTTAAAACCGCCATATGGCCCCTCATACCTCCATAAATATAGCAACATCTTACTTTATTCAAGCCTGAAGCTGCAGATCCTCAGAAAACAAGCAGTCTGCTGACATCATCAGAAGTAGTGGCCTGATGCAATCACAATGCTTCCCCATAGGATTGGCTGAGACTCACAAAGAGGCAGATCAGGGGCAGAGCCAGCATGATTCAAACACAGCCCTGGCCAATCAGCATCTCCTCATAGAGATGAATTGGATCAATGAATGAAGTGTCTGCATGCAGAGGGAGGAGACACTGAATGTTTGGATGCATTAAGCAGCCATGACCCAGGAAGGATCTCTAACAGCCATCTGAGGAGTGGCCAGTGAAGTTATCACTGGGCTGTAATGTAAACACTGCATTTTCTCTGAAAAGACAGTGTTTACAGCATAAAGCCTGAAGGTAATGATTCTACTCATCAGAACAAATTAAATAGGCTGTAGTTGTTCTGGTGACTCTAGTGTCCCTTTAATGAATCGGACACCTACTCTCTTGGTGTACAAGATACGTTTTGACATTATTATAAGTTAGGGTAGAGTCCTATTTGGATAAGGTCCTTGATGACGATGTTATTAAAGCCACTAAAATGTATTCTCTATTAACTGTTAAAAAATATGTCATCATTTTGAGGATTAAGTATGTAGTGACTAGTCACCTGTTGCAAATATAACCCCCATATGACTATTGGGAGGAACTTGTCCTCACTTAGCCCCCACCCAACATGCCACAGGTGGAAGCTTGCCTATAAATCTCTAAGCTGCAGTTGTTAATTCCTGAAACCCTGAGTAGTGAGGTGGTGAATACTGATAATGGGGATATTTAATTAGTACTAGGTTGTGGCAGTTTAATGAAGAACTTAGGGTCATGCATTTTGTTTTCCTCAGTGCCCTCCCATTAGCTATAGGTGGGAACACATTAAGGATTATGGGTAATCTTAACTGCTCTCCCTGCACACACCACTGAGCAGTTGTACTAATACTGATGGTGGGGTAAATGCAGTTGTCATCCTCTGCCCCCATGAGCAACAGGGGAAGGATGGAATATTTTACAGGGCAAACTTAGTGTTTGATATCCTAATCTTCTGCCCTTGAATAAAGGCATTTAAAATAATAAGCAAAAAAAACATAGAAAATAAAAAAGTCCCCATGCTTTATTAAAATCAAAATAATCCACATGGCCCATTGTTCAAAACATAAATGAGGAATGTTCACTGTAGCGTTGCCCCATATATGGCTTAATATATTAATGTTTTGCTATCTAATTGCTGGTACGCAAATGAGAGATATATCTGATAAACTAATTGGAATGATATTAAGAGAAAAGGGGGGAACAATGGCATGTAATCCTCCTCCATATATTTCACCCTAAAACTTTCATGAAATGGTACAAACTCCCTTTGATGTTTAAAGCAAATTCCAGTTAAAGAAATCTGTTTTAAGAGTATCTAATATTCTAATTTAATAATTTAACTAGAAAATATATAACATGGACAATAAACCAGCGAATTACATTTCTATAACATTATAAAAATTTTAACTATTAATCTTTTTCACAATCTAGCTCGTGGATACTTCTGTGGATAAAAAAAAAAAACAGTTAAGAAATCAAAAATAGCAGAAAATCCAATTAAACATACAGACAATGCATTCCAAATTCATAGTGAGTGTAAAAAACCAGTGGGCAAAGAAGCAGTGAATTTCCTATTTCCATGTAGAAAGGTATGCTTAAAAATACATTTCGATAAAGATTATGATGGCTTGGGTTTAATTTAATTCTCATTATTATAAGTATAATAGCATTTGCAGAATAGGACTAAATGAATAACAATAGTTTGCTAAGTCCTATATAAAACTTGCTAAAATAGCCAAATGCATTTCATAGTTTCTAAAGAACTATGCAACATACTAAACGAGCAATATAATACTTTCCATAGAGAACACATAGTTCTAGATTTAATGTTTATTCAAACATTGTTTTCATACTTCTTGTTAAAAACAAACTAGAAAAATATCCTCTTAGGTGTTGTGGTTGAGCATTTTAACTAGCAATGTTAATATCTGAATATGCAATGCGTGTTTAATTTTATTCATCTTTCTATGTTAACAAAATGTCTAGCTGAGGTTAACAGCAAACCAAAAAACAAAAAAAGTTTAAACAAATCCTAATTTCAAAAGTTTTGTCTTGTTTGGAGGGATTGTACGTTTTTCCTTACTTGAAAGTCTTGCATAGCCTATCATGGATTTTTAAGTAAATAAGTGTAAATGAGAAATATATATATATAATAATAAAATAAAAATATTTTCCCCTCTGTATTGTTTTTGATTGTGAGGGGAAGTGATTGATCTTTGGCAAGTATATGTTTTGCAAACTTCCTACTTGTTTAGACATGGCACAATGCCTCCATGAACCAGCGGTGACATGTCATATTTTTATACCACAAGAGCATTTTTGTTTTAATCACATCACCTTAGAAACAGCAACGTGAATCTTCAATCAAAATGAAAAAAATAAATAACTGAAAAGTTATGAAAGTCACTGAAAGTTATGAAAGTCACTGATATAATGCATGTACATTTGATGAAAATATAAGCATATCCCCTGCTTTCAAACACTACAGGAAGTTTCAATGGGTCATATTATTTATACAGTACAGGCACTGCAAGCAATGCCTTCAGGGTCCTTTCATATACCTATAAGCATGGTATTTGCATGGCAAGATTGTATCTTGATATGGCCCCTTTAACGAACACTTAACATTGAGACTGTATATTACAAGAGAGTTAACAAAACTTCACCCTCTGATTAAGTCACTGATACTGAGGAATTTTCTCTGGCAGGAATTTCCCCTTACCATGGTCACTTGAATCAATTTGCAACTCTCTGCATTTTTCCTTGTCCCCAAACCATATGGTGAGAAGCCCCAATGATCGAGACAAGACCATGCAAAGTTCAAAGTGACTTCTGATGTTTAATGGGCTGTATAACAGGTTATATACAGCAGGAAACAGGGGTGGTCGTTACAAGCATTATCCAATCTCGAATAAAATCATATATCTTATCTTAACATCTTAACCTATAGCAAGCTTGCAGGTGTATCTTCATGTTCGGGCCTTGCTCAAAGCTAAGTTTCACTATAACTACGCACTTCAAATTAATATGTATACGCATTAAGAATTAAAGATATTTACTATGCAGTTATAAATTACACATTACTATGCAGTTATGATCAAAGGGAGAAACACAGGAAATAAGGCCAACAGCAGAAACATACAGGATATAACATCTGTTGCACAATGTTCTACAGCTCTTGTCTAGGGGTATTTTCACTAAGCGTTGGATATAGATAAAGTACATTATTTCAAATAGCTGACATGCTCCAAGTTAGCCAATTTTAAACAGACTGAACATCCTGTCATCTGTAGCTTGAGCCTTGGGTCAGTTTAGGCAAAGTGTATTATTCCCAACAGTCACCTTGAGTCATGAGAAGTGTAAGGCTGAGTTCCTCTGGTTAAAATATCGAACAGAAGGACGGCAGCTTGAAATGCAGGAATGCTAGGTGATATAATGCATGCTGAGCCTGAAAACAGAGCCTTTATTGCTATTTCATCTTCATTATCTCCTCCATCAGCACTCAGCACTGAGGAAATGAGTTCAAAAGGACTTCTTGTAGGGATTGTGTTCCCATATATGCAACATTTGTATTGACATCCTGTAAGTGTTTTTAATCCCATATTTAATACATTTAATTTTTATTCATTTTGAACTTACCATATGTGCTTTTTTGCACTTTTTGTTTATTGTTTATGTGCATATTTTGCACTTTATGCATGTGGCATTGGGCTTAAATTAAGCACTTTTATGTCACCTGATTAAGATACACTATTAAGAATTGGGTATTTATTTGCACTAGTGTATTAACTGAATGGCAGTTGGAACACTTAATGTTTACTTAGATTGGGGTAAGTTGTGTTTTGGATTTTATATGGTGTCACTATTAAATGTTAAAGAATTCTTAGGATGGAAATTGGTAGCACTGTACACTGGAAGTACCGTATTTTTCGCTCCATAAGACGCACCTCACCATAAGACGCACCTAGTTTTTAGAGGAAGAAACCCAGAAAAAAAATATTCTGAACAAACTGTCCCATAGTGTTTCTTACTATGGGACAGTTTGTACAGAATATTTTTTTTCTCCCCTGTCCCATAGTGTCCCCCCCTCCCCATAGACTTCACCCCCCCCCTCCCCATAGACTTCACCCCCCCCCTCCCCATAGACTTCACCCCCCCCCCTCCCCATAGACTTCACCCCCCCCCCCTCCCCATAGACTTCACCCCCCCCCTCCCCATAGACTTCACCCCCCCCCTCCCCATAGACTTCACCCCCCCCCTCCCCATAGACTTCACCCCCCCCCTCCCCATAGACTTCACCACCCCCCCTCCCCATAGACTTCACCCCCCCCTCCTCCCCATATTCTTCTCTCCCATACTGTCCCCCTCCCCTTGTCCCATAATTACTTACCTGTCTTGTAGCGTTGGCCGGCAGCACAGGGGGCACCGCGGTAGTGGAACTTGAATTTCATGTTCCGGTTTCCGGCGGGACTGAAAGGAAGTGCGCACTCAGCTTGTGCACACTTCCTTTCAGTCCCGCCGGAAACCGGAACATGAAATTCAAGTTCCACTACCGCGGTGCGCCCTGTGCTGCCGGCCAACGCTGCAAGACAGGTAAGTAAAGCTTCATATTCGCTCCATAAGACGCACAGACATTTCCCCTCACTTTTGAGGGGAAAAAAAGTGCGTCTTATGGAGCGAAAAATACGGTACATCTTTTTTTTAAATAGTATTTTTTTTAAATACTGCTGCATATCTGTTCAGAGGACAACTGTGTTTTATTGCCCTTGTTTGTACAATCTAATGCCTGTACCTATAACACATTAATTTCATTAAAAGTACTAAAGAATCTATCAGGTTATGTTTAATTTTGTATTATCTTACTTTGTAGCATAAAACACAGACCACAACATTGTTTCCGTCCTAGGGGTTTGGTGTCCACACAACTTTGATTTATTGGGACTCTATTTTCATTATAGACTCTATTTTATATCTGTATTTTAATGTTACACATCGAATCCTCTGTATAATTATGTATTTTTTGTGTTGTATGCAATTTTTTTTTTAATTTTTTTTTTATAATTGTTTGATATCTGATTCATAAGCTCCTGGTCCTACATCCAGTTTTTATTCTGACTTTGCTCTTTGTGCTTTTTAAGAAGTGTTTTTTTAGCAACATTTAGTAGATCCATTCCTTTATCTTCCTTCTTTTTGGATCAATCGTGATTTCCTGCTGTATTTTTTGTTTTATCATAGTAGCAGTAACAGTGACCTCCACTGATATTGGCATCCTTGGTAAATATGAGCAAAGCCTGCAAAAAATTGTCTTTATTGTTTAAACTTTTTATCTTCTGTTAAAAAATACACTGCTCATGGATATCCAACAATTGCAAACATAACACATATTGTGCCACACATGTATTTAACAAAAAAATCTTAAAAAAAAAAAAACTTTGTAAAATATATGTCTGGCACAATTATTGGCATCCTTTTAGTCAATACTTTGTGCTACCTCCTTTTGCCAAGATAAAAGCTGTGAGTCTTCTATAACACATGAAACTATGGTCCTCCAGATGTTACTGAACTACAACTCCCATGTTTCTCAGCCTATCTATTTCATTCAGAGAATCATGAGAGTTGTAGTTCAGCAACATCTGGAGGGCCGGAGTTTGTGGAAGCCTGGGTTAGAGAACACATGGCAAGGGATCTGAGATCATTCCTCCATATAGAATCTCTCTATATCCTTCACATTTTGAGGACACTGGTGGTCTCTACTCTTCAGTTCACATCACAGGTTTTCTATGGGGTTTAAGTCAGGGGCCTGTGATGGCCATGATTTTATATATTTTTTCGATCATTAGATTATTGTCCTGCTCGGATATCCAGCCATGGCACATGTTAAACTTTCTGGCAGAGGCAGTCAGGTGTTTATTTAAAATCTGTTGATATTTGATAGAGTCCATGATGCCGTGTATCCTAACAAAATGTCCTGTGGCTGATAAAATAGACCCAAAACATTAAAAAGCCACTACCAGATATAAACTATGACAGAATTACGTGTCCTGTTATAATTAATTTATTCCTTCCGACCAGCTATCACCCGCCATACTATCCACAGTGTTCCTCTCCTTTTTTTTAACCCCTTAAGGACACATGACATGTGTGACATGTCATGATTCCCTTTTATTCCAGAAGTTTGGTCCGTAAGGGGTTAAAGGGAC